>NW_006256829.1:18171538-18334751 GCF_000478725.1 Eutrema salsugineum | reverse complement strand
AAACCGATAAAAAAGATTAGAAAAATCAAGGAAAACTACCAAAGATAAGAGTGGAAGAGAGTAGATAAATAGAAAGCAGAAGATGGAGATAAATCAGGGAATTGAAATAGAAGTTGAAGATAATGAAGAAGAGGAAAGAAAACATAAGGAATAGAAGTCGGTAAAAAGAAGAGAAAAAGAAGAAGAGAGAAAAATAAAACTCATAATAAGAAATATTATACAAGACAAAAATATAAAAAAAAAAGAATGGAAAGAGGATGATGAATTTGTAGAGAGAGAGAGAGAGAGAGAGAGAGAGAGAGGGAAATTGAGTTAATGCTTTCAGTGATATGTAGATGGAGAGAGAGACAATGAGTGAGAGAAATAGAGAGAGAGTAAGAGAAAGGGGAAACAGAAAGTTAAACAATCCAAGTACATGACATTAAATCTATGTTAGTTCGTCTTTTCGACGTTCCTATTTTTTTTATATCCGAAACACTTCTAACTTTAAATGTAGTTGTCTAAATCATATGATATAAACAACTTAGGACGATGAATGAAGGGAGAGAGTGAGAGAGAAATACTGAAACAGAGGGAGGGGAGAGAGAGAGAATGATAGGGATGGATGCATGGAGGGGGAGAGAGAGAGAGTTAAAGTTTTAAGTTACATGTATTCGATTGATATAAAAGACGAAGAAAAACAAAAAGAATATGAAGTCAGAGAGAATAAAGAAGACGAAGGCGATGAAGAAGAAGAAGAAGTAGAAGAGGAAGAAGATGAGAATAAGATGTGGAAAACACGAAGAAGAAGAAGACGTGATAAAAAAAATCTAAAGAATGAGAAGTAAGAAAAGTCATATAGAATGAAGAAGATATATATGAAAATGAAAGGAAACTAAGAATACATGAGAGAAGAAGAAGATATAAAGGTGGAAGACTATGAAGAAAGATAAGAAAAAGACGATAAAGAAGAAAAACCATAAGATAAATAAGAGGAAAAAAGAAAATAATGAAAAACGATTATGTGGAGACGAAAAACTCGCTATTTTCTTAGTTCAATTAGTTTTGCGAATTTCATACATTTATTTGGTAAGCATTTAAGTCTTTAATTTTGGATAGTGTTTATTTTTTAATTTTTTTTTATTTTATCAGGTATGTCTTAAATAGTTGTTTTAATTTTCTTGAAGACCAGTTTATAACATTAAATTGTACGTTTTAATTTTCTTAAAGACTAGTTTATAACATCAATTTCTGTTTTATTTTCTTTTTTGAAGACCAGTTTAAAACCTTTGTGCCCGCGCCTTGCGCATAACTGGTGAGTATATTGGTCAAAATGACTTGATACCACGAATTATTGTTTCCTTCACCGAGACAAGGTTTTCTTTTAGAATGAGGTGTAGACAATTTCCTGTAGTCATCGCCTATGCAATGAATATCAATAAAATATAATGACAGACTTTGCAAAAGGTTGGACTGTATTTACCAAAACCCGTATTTTCCCATGGACAATTTCATGTGGCTATATCACGTGTTACTTCGAGAGTTGGTTTGAAGATTCTGATAACGGATACTATGGGTAAGCCACAAAATAATACTTTAAATGTTGTATATAAAAGGCCGTCTTTCAAAATGTAAAAAAATAATAATTTATTTTCTTAAAAAAATAATAATTTGGTTAAAACCTTTACTAATTAAATGGTTTGTTTTTATGACACTTTGTCTACTTAAGCTTCGGAATTGATACTCTTTCTCTTTTTTCCATTAATGGTTGTCTTGATTGTCGAGAGTCGATACTTTTATTAAACATAAATGAAATCGTGTACAAAACCATAATGATGTTTGAAAAATACACACTGAAATAAACTGCAACTTAAAGATCTGCGGTATTGGAATGTTGTACATCAGCAAATATTGATGCACATAACAATAATGGTCACGGTTGACAAAGTGATGAGTTTTTTTTTAAAGTATCATTATCCAACTATCGAAATTTTTATGGGTTTATTAATGATACATATCATAATAACAATGAATACTCTTCAAAATTTTAAATGTTTATTTAAGATATAAGCTTTTCACCATTATAAAAAAATTGTAATCAGTTATATATACATCGCAAGCCCGCATTTGGCGCAGATCTCCATCTAGTAATAGAATATATTTTAATATTTTAATAAGTAAAACTATATAAGCTTCGATCAAGAAGAACAACAACAAGGCACATTGTTGAGATGTATGTGGCTAAGAAGAGATCTATCAAGCATTTCTTCATAGATAACAAGCAACGAGTTTCACTAACAACATACATATGGGTAGCTCAGCCTACAGGTAATCGGGTATGTATTTTTTTTTTTAATAAAAAATGTTTCCTTTGTGTCGTTTTGCTTTGTTTCTAAATGACTAAATGTCTCTTGTACATGTGCGAGTTATATGGTGGTCACTGCACACTTTGTTGATGCATTTTGGAGGCTTAGGAAGTTTATCATTGGGTTCAAGCACATCATAGATCACAAAGGTCTGACAATCTCTACTGTACTTTTGGAATGCTTAGCTGAGTGGGGTTTAGAGAAAGTTTGTTGCATATCTGTTGACAATGCAACATATAATTCTTCTGCGCTTAGGAGATGTCACTATGAGTTTGGTTTGTTAAATCCAAAAGCGTTTGTGTTAAAAGGGGATTACATGCATATTAGATTCTGTGCTCACATCATGAACTTGATTGTGAAAGATGAGTTAACTGAAATAGCTGCCATTCGTAATGCAATTGCATATGTTGATCAAATACAAATAGGCAAAGCTCATTTGAGCTAAGAGTTGATTCAGGTAAGCTGAAAAAGGAAGTCTACCTTTGGATGTGAAAACCAGATAGAATTCCACTTACACCATGTTGTTTAAGGCTCTTAAATGCAGATCAGCTTTCAATTGGATGGAGAAAGAGGACAGGTTATACATTGAGTACTTCAATGAGATCGAAAATGGAAAAAAAAAAGATTGGTCCTTCTCTGGAAAGTGATTGGAAAGCTGTTCAGAGGTTAGTACGCTTTTTAGTGTTATTCTATGACTCGACTTTGATTGTCTCTGCATCTGAAATTGTAAATGCGTAAAAAGTGTTATGGTGAAATAGTGACAATAAAGAAAGCATTAATTAATCTCAGAAATAGTTCAGACTTAGAGCTGACGAGTAAGGCTGATGTGATGTTCATGAAGTTTGATAAGTATTGGGACGAGATGAAAGATTTGAATAAGATGTTGACTATAGCTTCAATATTTGATCCTAGGAAGAAGATGAATTTGGCTGATATGTGTTTTAAGAGATTGTATGGTGAAAAAAGTATAGAGACACAAGAGCTGCATCAGTCAACTACTATAGCTCTGCGTGCCATTTTTGAGGAGCATAGTGTTAAGTATATTCAAAAACTGCAAAACACTCATACGCAATACTCTCAATCCAACAAACACACTCTTCAGGGCACTCACAAGAAATGATGGAAGTTGCTGAAGATGATCTTGGTTTAGGATATGAAAGGATGGATTCCATATACAAAAAAAGGTAGCTGAGACTAAAGCGCATGATACAACAGACGAACTATATATGTATCTAAAGGAGCCTATTGAGAACCCGAGCACCATGGCTGGAACTGAATACAATGTGCTTGATTGGTGGAAACACAATGCTTCCAAGTTCCCTATACTATCTGAAATGGCAAAAGATGTCCTTGCAATGAAAGTTTCATATGTCGCTTCTTAAAGTGCTTTTTAGCACATGTGGTAGGATCATTACTCCATATAGGAGTTGTCTAACTCACTATATGGTTGTGGCTTTAAGTGCACATAGCAGTGAATGAAGCAAGACCTTCGTTGCAAAGATGTTGGATCTATGGTTTGATAACACTGTATATTAACCACTTTTGTGGATCATTTTGAAATACTTTTCCTATGTTTTTCTAGTATTTGTAGTTCAAAGACTCTTTTTAGGAAACTTAGGGAAAAGGTTAACAAAATGGATATGAGACCAGATTTTCAGCTCAGAGTCAAACTGTCAGAAGTTCACCCCCGATTGAAGGCCTTCTCACTGTCTGATCCAGCTCAAATTTGGAGATGTCAAAGATGGAACTATCACCTTTCCAGCACGCTTTACATCTTGGCAATCTAACGATTCAATCAAAAGTTACGTGAAGAGCAAGATGTCCCGTAAACCAGTCGGCAAGCATTTCCTCCCGCAGCCAACAGCCATTTCACCATGGTCAGAGGCTATCCGACCGCGTCCAAGCATCCATTCCCCGCGGCCACGTTTCCTTCCGGCCGCGGCCAGCCATCTCCGATTTAGAAGGCCCATTTCTGAGCCCAAGTCATTTTCTCAGCCTCAATTCCGGAACCCTAGAGACCATGGAGCATTGGAAACTATAAATACTTATCATTTAGGTCATTTTTAGGGAGAGACAAAATACTTTAGAAAAGATACAACTTTAAGCTTTGTTTTAGGTTTAGGGAGAGAGATCTATCTCTTGAACCCTTTTTGTTTCTATGTTATTTTCAATTTCTATTTTACCTTTTAATACTATGTTTTTGCTTTCGTTCATCATGTCTGAGTAGTTTTATTGTTGGGTCAAAGGGATTTTTTTATGGGGATATATATGTTCGATGAGGATTCCATGAGCTATTGAAGCCGAATCCTAGAAATTTTTCTTCTGAATTTACTTTTAATGCATTGGAGTCGCGTCATGAATTATAATCTGATTTAGAATCTTGGTGATACGAAAGTATTCATCTGGTGTCAGATCTAGTTTGGGAGAGCAAAACAAATATAGGAATGGAAACCTATCTATGGGTGATTTGTGAATGCTGATGAGTCTTAAACATATTGCATATTTTCTCTTCAAGGGCCAAAGTGGAAACCTACTGGTCAGGGTTGAGAGAGATTGTTGTCTATGATCACGACAGTGGCGTATTCATAGGTCCGTGACTCGAGTTTAAAAAATTTTAGCTAGGATCTTATTTAATTTACTCTTTAGCAATGTTTTGAATCATTCATACCCCGGAGAAAACTTCCCTGAAACCCAGCGCCTCTTTTCTATTGATTTTCACAGATTTTATTTCAAGCCTTAGTTCATCATTTTCATTCTCTTAATCGATTTTTATTTAAACAATTAGGTTTACCCGTTTTTTCTCATTTTTAGTTGATTTTATTAAGTTTAGTTTTTAGGTCATTTTAATTCTCGTGATTCTCGTTAAGATTAGTTTTTACGTTTTAAAAAAACACCAACAAAACCCTTACAAAAATCGCCTGGTTCTAGACTTCCTTACTTTATATGTATTTCGAAGGCTTTTGCAGGAAAGATCCTCCTTTCCTGTTGATTCGATCCCTAAGTACTACAATCGATCAGCTGTGCACTTGCGGCTATTGATTTCATTTAATATAAACTTGACACCCTCACCACACGACACATCAATTTTTTGGCGTTGTTGCCAGGGAAGGAACGCGTTTTCTTTTCCGCAAAACCCTTAGAAAAGTTGGTAAATCGACTCTAGAACCTTTTTCTCCATATTTCCATTTTTCGGTTCTTTTTGTTTCAGTTCCTGAAGCAATGAACCCTATAAATCAAAATCCCTACTATGAGAGAGGTTTTTACAACACTCCTCATGCCACCAGACACAGAGAAGAACATCAAGCTCAAGATCTCAGCCACATGGATCAATACACCCAGCCGAATCATCCATACTACCGGTGCAGGGAGCCTGCTCGCCGCCGGGAAGATCCTTATGGTCCTCCTCCAACCTATTTTGAGCCGCACGGCTACCATCCTCAACCGCAGAACCCTAGCCAACACGAGGACAACTTGAGGATCGGAAAACTCCTGGGACATCTTGAAGAGATGATAAACCAGTTTCTTGATCAGCAAATCCTCACCAAAAACACCCTGCTCAAGAGGATTGATTCAATTTCTGAAGAGTTCAAAAGAAAGTTCTATGATCTGTCCAATCATGTCAGAGTTCTGGAAGAACAAACCCACAAGGATGCACAAACACTAGCTGGGATGATCAACCAAGCCCAGCAGAACAGACAAGGCAAGGGTACAATATCATACAAAACTCAAGTGATATTGTCGAATCGAAACGGGAGATCAAAGAAGTTGGAGAATTCGCCTCCTGGAATAGAGAGAAGACCGTCGAAGAGTTGCATGAAATCGAGCACAGGCTAAACAAACTCAAACTCAAGGCATGGGAGATTGATGCGAGAATGGGACAGATGCCCAACATTGAGCCAATTGTGAGATTTTCTAAGAAATCTCCCAAAGATCCTGATGAAAAGGCACAACAACACCCTGGTATGAGTTCAGAACTAACCAATAGGTAACCAGATGATGGTAGTTTACCAAAGAAAGAAGCTGAAGAGGTTCATACCAACTACAAGAAAGAAGAAGCAAACTATGAGCAAATCACATTCGGAGCCGCGGGTCTGTCCACTCTGACCGCAGCCAATACTCCTTTTCTCGCGGTCGCGAGGCCTCTGACCGCGGGGATTGGTCATTCAGATTCACCTCCAGGATTTGAAAGAAGGAATGTGCACTTTCCAGCCCAACCTCAACCTTCAGCATCGAAAAAGCAACTTAGGAAGAAAAAAATCAGGTTTCAGATGAAGAAACAGATTGGGAGGAATCCATAGCTTGTATGATAGCAATGGAGTGCACTGAAAACTCGGCGGATTCCTCAATCTAAGAGGACCCGATACGCAGCAAGATCGAGATGCCATACATCGATTCAATCATTGAATACGACGCTGCAGCTTTCTTTTGTGAGTCCTATTCTGCGTTTGAAACACCAGCCAACACTTACAAAGAAAGGCAAGTTCAAACTCTCCATAAAGTCAAGACTAAAGGTTAGTTTCTCATCTCTTGTTCCATTAGAGGTGAAATGTTTAACAATATACTTCGTGATTCTGGAGCTTGTCTCAACACGATGTCCAAGACAATTGCTTTGAGACTTGGTATTAAGCACCTGCGCAGGACTAGAGCAAAGATTAGCCTAGCTGATGATTCCATTGCAACACCTAAAGGGATAGCCTACGACATTTATTTGAGAATAGGAGATTGCATTGTGCCTGTCGATTTCTACATTGTAGAAACAAGAGACGCAACACATCCAGTGATTCTCAGTTGTTCTTTTCTAACAACTCCTAGAGCTATAATGGACTAGCCAAATCGGAAGATTTCGTTTTCTAATATTGACAAAGATGTCTTCACAGAAGCTGTCCCATACAACGGCAAAGCAGGAAAACGTTCTGCAACAGAAGAGTTTGAAGAAGAACTTTGGAGTGACGAAGAACCTGCTAGGCAAAGCAAGGAGATGTCGAAAAAGACTTGTCTCAGGACAAGATCATCTTCATTGCACTAAGCCACGTCCTACACCAAAGTTGAGTGATGCGGTGCTGAGTGTGTCAACTACGTGAGGGAACAAGTTTTACCCTTAACAAAACAAAAGAAAGCCGCAAGTGCACAGCTAATCAGTTGCAGTATTTAGGGATCGAATCCACAGAGATTTGTGTGCCTGGCATTTTTCTACGGTTTTTAACTTTATGTCTAGACTAAATTGGTTTTAAAGGTTTGTTGTTTTTCTCGAATTAAACTAAAGCAAAAGAAAGTAAATAAATCTATCCTAAAAAGCAAGTAAAGAAATCGAATGAAAGGCAATAGAACAAGTAAAATATCGAATGAAAGACTAATAAGGCAAGTAAATATCGAATGAAAGGTAAATAAAGCAAGTAAATAATGAACTAAGGAAATTGAAATGCAGGTCTAAGAAAGCAAGTAAAAATCGATGGAATTGTAAACTATGGCTAAAAACGCTGAGCTTTTGGGAACTCTAAGGGATCATAATCGGTTTTAATAATAAGGTAGATAGATTGGGATTGACGGATAACAATATATGGGTTCTAGAGCTAGAGTACGGCGGTATGACTACGTCACTGTCGTGATCATAACCTACTGTTTCTCGCAACCCTGACCAGTAGGTTTCTACTCTGGCCCTGGAAGGGAGAGAACGCAAGAGCTGCATAAGACTCGTCAATACTCACGATCTCGCCGCAGGTAGGTTTCCACTCCTATGGAAAAATCACCTGTTTCATTCTAGGGCTGATACTTAATGAAAACTTTCGCAACACTAACTATCTAGATCAGATACTAGGTGATCAATCAAGCATACATGCAATAAGAACAAGAATAAACAGAGAACAGGTCGAAATCCCAGATCTATAAACCTAGATGTCTTAATCGATTATGAGAGCCCCTTTCGGGAACCCTAAGCCCAACTCGGAATCTACTCAGACATGGCTGAGTTCGACATCATCATTGGTTTTAATAAAAGTAATGAAAAACAGTAAAGAAAAGAGTTAAAGAAAGCTTCTCTATTGAAGAACTCGGACTTGAACAATCTTCTACAAAAATTTCATAAAAACGGCTAAAGGAAAAGGGTTTCTGTAAAGTATGAATTGCTCTCTCTAAAAACGACCTAAATGACATGTATTTATAGTCTCCAATACTCCATGGTCTCTAGGGTTCCGGAATTGAGGCTGTGAATGACTTTGGGCTTCAGATAAGTGGGCTTTAAGTCGGAGCTTGAATGCCGCGGTCGGGAGTGCTGTGACCGCGGCAATTGGCTTGTTTCCCGCGGTCGGGAGGCTTCTGACCGCGGCAAATAGCTTGTTGGCCGCGGTCGCGTGAGTTGCTGGCCGACTCCGCGTGGCTTCGGGTCTAATGGAATATCTTGAGATCCAACCGTTGGAATGTCTCCAAACCAAGTGCATTTGAAAGCTGGTTGATTCTTTTATAAATTGTCCAATTTTGAGGGTGATCAGACGGTGAGAAGGTCTTCGTCTCTCTATGAGAGTTCTGACGGTCTGCATTTATCCAAAAGAGTCTTTTTGTACCATTTTATGCCTCTTTATCCCAAATTACCTGAAAAGTCTTTTAAAATCCGGAAGCATAGAAATCCTTTGAAAACCTTTGAAAATGGAGTAAAAACACCTGTAAAAGATATTAAAATGATCCATAAAAATGGTCAAAATCCGGTGTTATCATTGAGTTAAATGACTTAAAACATAAGTGCTTAATAGGAGGCAACCCATTTTGGTATTGTTTTCTTTAGGATTTTTCTTTCTTATTCTATTGATCTTTTTCTTTTTGTTAGTTTCAGGTGTTCCTCATAAAATAAAAAAGCAAAAAAAAAAAAAAAAAAAAAACAAAAATAAGGATGGTCCCTGACTAATCGGCCCATCAGGAACCAAGGAGAAGCATGAACAGGCCGCATATTAAGACCCCGCGGTCACAGGTGCTCTGACCGCGGGAAACACCACTTTGACCGCGACCGAGTACCATTTTACCGCGGTCGCGTGACCTCTGACCGCGGTAAATGGTCGTTCAGATGATACCCGACCACAAACCACCCACTTCACCTCATTCCACCTCACCAAGCCCCACTCCACCTCATTCATCACTTCCCACCACCTTCCATCACCACCTATCACCTTCCCAAACCTTTACGAATGAATCCGGTCCATCTCCACTAGCATCTCGGATCCAAGTAAGTTCTCTTTGGCTTACCAAATTCGATTATCTATGCATCTTTCTCATCCAATCTCAACTTGTTTCACACTGAGGACAGTGTGATTTAAGTCCGGGGAGGATTTCATCCCTTTCTAACCTCATTTCTTTCATGAGTCTTGCATTATCTACATTTTTTGTATTTTCTTTAAAAATTTTCAAAACCGGTTTTTGATGTGGTCTGTGGTGAGGGTGTCAAGTTTTACCCTAAATGAAATCAATAGCCGCAAGTGCACAGCTGATCGATTGTAGTACTTAGGGATCGAATCCACAGGAAAGGAGGATCTTTCCTACAAAAGCCTTCGAAAGAAATATAAAGTAAGGAAGTCTAGAACCAGGCGAGTTTTGTGAGGGTTTTGGTGGTGTGTTTAAAATGTAAAAATGAATCTTAAAGAGAAAATACGGGAATTAAAATGACCTAATAACTAAACTTAACGAAAACGAGTAAAAACGAGAAAAACGGCTAGACCTAATTGCTAAGTAAAAATCGATTGAAAGAGTAAAGAAACTAGAATAAAGCTTGAATAAAAATCGGTGTAAATCTATAGAAAAGAAAGCGCTGGGGTTCAGGGAAGTTTTCTCTAGGGTATGAACGATTCAAAACATTGCTAGAGAGTAAATTTGCTAAGATCTTAGCTTAAACTTTTCGAACTGGAGTCACGGACGTATGAATACGCCACTGTCGTGATCATATTCAATTATCTCTCTCAACTCTGACCAGTAGGTTTCCACTCTGGCCCTGGAAAAGAAGAGGTGCATTATGTTTAAGACTCGTCAGCATTCACAAATCGCCCATAGATAGGTTTCCACTCCTATATTTGTTTTGCTCTCCCAAACTAGATCTGACACCGGATGAACACTTTCGTGTCACCAAGCATCTGGATCAGATTGTAGTTCATGACACTACTCTCATGCAGTAAAACTGAATTCAGAAGAAAAAGTTCTAAGATTCGGCTCAATAGCCAATGGAATCCTCACCGAACATGTATATCCCCATCGAAAATCCCTTAGACCCAACAATAAAACTACTCAGACATAATAAACGAAATTAAAAACATAGTATTGAAAAGTAGTACAGAAATCGAAATTGAAAAAGAAAGAACAAGGGTTCAAGAGATAGATCTCTCTCTCCCTAAGACCTAAAACTTAGAAAGTATTCTAAAATAATAAGAGCATATGAGGTGATATGAATTAAGGTTCCTAAAACATGTATTTATAGTGCTCAAGACATCTCTGGGGTCTAGGGTTCCGAAATCAAGGCTGGGAAAATGATATGGGCTTCAGAAATGGGCCTTCGGACTCGGAGTTGGCTGGCCGCGGTCAGGTAGTGCGTGACCGCGGAGAATGGGTGGCTGGCCGCGGTCGGGATGGTTGTGACCGCGGAGAACGGCTTGTTGGCCGCTGGTGGAAACGCTTTCCGGCTGGTTTACGGGACATCTTGCTCTTCGCGTATCTTTTGATTGAACTATTGGATTGCCAAGCTGTAAAGTGTGCTGGAAAGCTGATAATTCCATCTTTAAAATCTCCTAATTTGAGCTGGATCAGACAGTGAGAAGGCCTTCAATCGAGGGTGAACTTCTGACGGTTTGACTCTGAGCTGAAATATAGTCTTCTATCCATTTTGTTAAGCTTTTCCCTAAGTTACTTGAAAAGAGTCTTGGAACTACAAATACTAAAAAAATATAATAAAAGTACTTAAAAGCAATTAAGAACATAGAAAAAGTATTTCAAAACGATCCATAAAAGTGGTCAAAATACGGTGTTATCAACTCCCCCAGACTTAAACATTTGTTTGTCCTCAAACAAAGCAAAAGTCTAAACTGGTTAAGTGAAAACAAAAATAGGAAATGCACAAATCTCAGAAACATGAACTCCTAAACTAGGATCAAAGATCGTGCATCAATCCACAACTTAGTCTAGAAAATTCTCACCAATACACAAGAGATACTAGTCCACTTTTTCCGTCATGCAAAACTTAAACCATCTAAATCTTGATTCCAGTCAACTAGCTCTCTACATTCATTAAGTTCAATAGTGCGTTCTCATTAAAGACATAATTCAGGGTAGATGGCGTTTGGCATTAAAAGGTTGTCTAAGTGGTGGAGTTAAAGTGTTTCAGGTTACCTGATGAATCTAGAGGATGCAAGATAATATGCAAAATCGCAAGAGAGATAAGGATCTGTTTAGGACCACAATTTTCAGTCACTTCTTCTTACCCAATGTTGTTGCATAATCCTTCCTCCTTTGTTGTAAACAGCTATTCCCCCAGACTTAGATTCTTTCCGGGAATCAGAAAATGATCTCCAAAACTCCATAAAATCGAACTCTTGTTGCCTTGGGACTTAAAATTCGACCTTTCTAGACTCTCTAAGGCTTTTATTTCCTTTATTTTCTTATTTTCGGATTTTTTTTGTTTTTTTGTTTTCTTTTTGGAAAGAAAATGCCTTTTAAAGAGAGATAGACTAGAGGACGAGATTGTACCAAAATTTGAGATTTTTCTAATGCAAACTGAGCTTCCTCTTGTGCTGAATCCTTCCGGGAACTTTTCTGGCAAATCGCAGGTCTCTGTCTTTGGTGACTGCAAACTGCGTCGTTCCTCTTTCTCTCCAACGTTTTTGCACTTATCTGCATATAAGAAATAGAAAACAAGAGTGCATGTGGTTTGAAAGAGGATTGGTTAAGGTGGGGAACTAGCTAAAGATGAACTAGCTATTCATGATTAACAAAGAGTGGTAAAAAGGGTAAAGGAGTCCTGAATGTATGATTCGTTTCCCTGGTCTAATGCTTCAATGAGAAAATTAAGTCCAAATTAAGCCCAAATAAAACAGAGCTAGTGTATTCCTTCATCTAAATCGAAATCATTCAAATTCCTCTGGGACTTTGTTTCAAATGTGCTTAGCTACCGCCTAGTCTAGTCCTAAATCATGAATGAGCATGTCACTAGGAACAGTCTAAAAGCACACAGTCAACTATCATTGATTCATGTTCACCATTCCCTTTAAAGCGTATTTTGTTTTGAAACCCGATTTTGAAATTAAAACTTTAAGGAAAATGCAAAAAGTGTAGATAATGCAAGACTCATGAAAGAAAAGTGGTTAGAAAGGGATGAAATCCTCCCCCAGACTTAAATCACACTGTCCTCAGTGTGAAACAAGTCGAGATTGGATGAGAAAAATGCATAGATAATTGAATTGGTAAGGCCAAAGAGAACTTACCTGGATCCGGGATGCTGGTGATGATGGACCGGATTCATTCGAAGAGGTTTGGAAAGGTGATAGGTGGTGATGAAGGTGGTGAGAAGTGATGAATGAGGTGGAGTGGGGCTTGGTGAGGTGGAATGAGGTGAAGTGGGTGGTTTGGGGTCGGGTTTGATCTCAGCGACCATTCACCGCAGTCAGAGGTCATGCGACCGCGGTGAGTGGTGCTCGGCCGCGGTCAGAAAGACGCGGCCGCGGTCGAACATTTGTTTCCCGCGGTCAGAACACCTGCGACCGCAGGGGCTTATATCGCGGCCTGTTTCCTGCTTCTCCTTGGTTCCTGCTGGACCGAGCAGTCAAGGACCATCCTTCTTTTTGGTTTTTTTTGTTTTTTTTTTTTTTTTTTTTTTTGCTTTTTTGTTTTATAAGAAACACCTGAAACTAAGAAAAAGAAAAAGATCAAAAGAAAAAGAAGAAAATCCTAAAGAAAACAATACCCAAATGGGTTGCCTCCCATTAAGCGCTTCTGTTTTAAGTCGTTTAGCTCGACTTTTGGTGTTGGACGTGGTTTAGTCCAATGAAGAAGACCTTGTCCTGAGACAAGTCTTTTTCGACATCTCCTTGCTTTGTCTAGCAGGTTCTTCGTCACTCCAAAGTTCTTCTTCAAACTCTTCTGTCGCAGAACGTTTTCCTGCTTTGTTGTTGTATGGGACAACTTCTGTGAATACATCTTTGTCGATATTAGCAAACAAAATTCTCCGGTTTGGCCAGTCCATTATAGCTCCGGAAGTTGCTAGAAAGGACCATCCGAGAATCACTGGATGCGTTGCGTCTCTCGTTTCGATAATGTAGAAGTCGACAGGCACGATGCAATCTCCTATTCTCAAAGGAATGTCATGAGCTATTCTTTGAGGTGTTGCATTGGAATCATCAGCTAGACTAATTCTTACTCTAGTCCTGCGCAGGTCCTTAATACCAAGTCTCAAAGCAATTGCCTTGGACATCATGTTAAGACAAGCTCCAGAATCACAAAGCACGTTTTTAAACATTTCACCTCTAATAGAACAAGAGATGAGAAACTGACCTACACCTTCGATTTTGTGAAGTGTTCGAACAGATTTACCTCTTCTGGCATGATTGAACAAGTCTTCTATCTCAGGGATTGATTCCTTGCTCTCACAGAAGTAATGGCCTATCATGAAGTCCTTGCAAGCTCTGGCAAAGGTGATTCCTTCAGGCAAATTTCGGACTACATCATTGAATTTATCGATCTTCTCTTTGCTGATTTTGTTGGTGTAGTGGCTGCAGTCTTCAGGTTTTTGAAGGTGGATCGCATAGACAGCTGCTTCTGGTCACGTCATGTATCGAGCTCGCATAAATGATCTATGGATATCCTCCTTAGACTCCTTGCAGTACCTGAAAAAGACTTGCAAACGACCAAGCTTCCAGATTTCATCAAAGCTCAGGTGAGCAGGGAATGACCTGACCACATAGTTGAACTCTATGAGCTTCTCCCTACTGATGTTGTTGGTGATCCATTGAATTTCTCCTGAACTGTCTTCTGAGGAATATCCTGCGTTTGGATCTTCTACAAACAACCCATATTCTTCATCTTCAGAGTATTGTTCTTCATACTCATCTTCACAAGACAAGGCCATGTTGCAGGGCCATGACTTGTCTTCATCTTCAGATCCTTGGGTGCTGATGGAGCAAACTAGTTGTTGATGGAGAGGTTTACTCATCCCAGGAGGTGTATCAGAAGCACATCTGCTTGTATGAGCTGAACGGGACTGTTTTGGAATGTTTTTCCGGTTGGCCTTGACTGCAAGGGACGCGACCGCAGGAAAACGCCCATGGACCGCGGGTAGACCGAGCACGACCGCGGGAGAAGGCTTCTTGGCCACAGTCGGAAACGACGCGACCGCGGGAAAGTGTCTCCGAGTTGATTTGTTGCTGTTGCTTGCTCCTTTGCTTCCTGGATGATCTTCTGGGTCTTCTGGCTTGATGTACTTCCTCTCTAGACTTGAGTCTTTAGTTTTGGTTGCTGGAATCTGCTCTCCAAGTCCTTGTATGATCTCCTCAACCTTTTCTTCAACTTCATCAAGAGCATAGACTACTTTGTCCATGGTTGAGTCAAGCTCTTCGGTTTTGTCAATGAATTTGTAAACCTTCTCTGAAACTTCGACTGTGAAGTCATAAGACTCGTTCTTAGCTTCGTTTAGGGCTTTGTACACATCATCAAGTTTGAAATCCAGGTCCATGACTTTATTTTTGGTGTTGCGAAGCTCGTAGGTGTGCTTCGCTTGCTCTTCCTCCATGCTGTCGAACCTGTTAGCGATCATAGCTGCGTCCTTGGTTGCTCGTTCTTCTATTGATTTGACTTGTGAGGCTAGGTTATCGATCTTCTCATTGAAAATTTTTGATATCCCGTCAATCCTTTCGTTTAGAGCGGCTGTAGCGGTTGCTTGAGCTTCTATGAACTGCTTGATTATGCCTTCGAGCTGACTCAATCGGTTACTGAGCTGGACGTTCTCATCTTGCTGGAGAACCTGGTGAGGTAGGCGATACATAGGTGGTCTAGGATTTAACATTGGCGGCACGTAAGGCTCGTTCAGGATCGTTCTGTAGTCTTCGGTTCGAACTTCTTCATAGAGATCGCGTAGGTACTGCTTCTCTCTGCGTCTGGTGGCTTGAGGAGTGTTGTAAAAACCTCCCTCATAGTAGGGATTTCAATTTATAGGATCCATTGCTTCTGAAATGGAAACAAAATAACCGAAGAATGGAAATATGCAGAAAAAGGGGTCTAGAGTCGATTTCCCAACCTTTCTTACGGTTTTGCGGAAAAGAAAACGCGTGCCTTCCCCGGCAACAGCGTCAAAAACTTGATGTGGTCTGTGGTGAGTGTGTCAAGTTTTACCCTAAATGAAATCAATAGCCACAAGTGCACAGCTGATCGATTGTAGTACTTAGGGATCAAATCCACAGGGAAGGAGGATCTTTCCTGCAAAAGCCTTCGAAAGAAATATAAAGTAAGGAAGTCTAGAACCGGGCGAGTTTTGTGAGGGTTTTGGTGGTGTGTTTAAAACGTAAAAATGAATCTTAAAGAGAAAATACGGGAATTAAAATGACCTAATAACTAAACTTAACGAAAACGAGTAAAAACGAGAAAAACGGCTAGACCTAATTGCTAAGTAAAAATCGATTGAAAGAGTAAAGAAACTAGAATAAAGCTTGAATAAAAATCGATGTAAATCTATAGAAAAGAAAGCACTGGGATTCAGGGAAGTTTTCTCAGGGGTATGAACGATTCAAAACATTGCTAGAGAGTAAATTTGCTAAGATCTTAGCTTAAACTTTTCGAACTGGAGTCACGGACGTATGAATACGCCACTGTCGTAATGATAGACAACTATCTCTCTCAACCCTGACCAGTAGGTTTCCACTCTGGCCCTGGAAAAGAAGAAGTGCATTATGTTTAAGACTCGTCAGCATTCACAAATCGCCCATAGGTAGGTTTTCACTCCTATGTTTGTTTTGCTCTCCCAAACTAGATGTGACACCGGATGAACACTTTTGTGTCACCAAGCATCTGGATCAGATTGTAGTTCATGACGCAGTAAAAACGAATTCAGAAGAAAAAGTTCTAAGATTCGGCTCTATAGCCAATGGAATCCTCACCGAACATATATATCCCCATCGAAAATGCCTTAGACCCAACAGTAAAACTACTCAGACATAATAAACGAAATTAAAAACATAGTATTGAAAAGTAGTCAGAAACCGAAATTGAAAAAGAAAGAATAAGGGTTCAAGAGATAGATCTCTCTCTCCCTAAGACCTAAAACTTAAAAAGTATTCTAAAATAATAAGAGCATATGAGGTGATACGAATTAAGGTTCCTAAAACATGTATTTATAGTGCTCAAGACATTTATGGGGTCTAGGGTTCCGAAATCAAGGCTGGGAAAATGATATGGGCTTCAGAAATGGGCCTTCGGACTCGGAGTTAACTGGCCGCGGTCGGGAAATGCGTGACCACGGGGAATGGGTGGCTGGCCGTGGTTGGGATGGTTGTGACCGCGGGGAATGGTTTGTTGGCCGCGGGTGGAAACGCTTGCCGGCTGGTTTACTGTACATCTTGCTCTTCGCGTATCTTTTGATTGAACCGTTGGATTGCCAAGCTGTAAAGTGTGCTGGAAAGCTGATACTTCCATATTTAATATCTCCAAATTTGAGCTGGATCAGACGGTGAGAAGGCCTTCAATCGGGGGTGAACTTCTGACGGTTTGACTCTGAGCAGAAATCTGGTACTCTATCCATTTTGTTAAGCTTTTCCCTAAGTTACCTGAAAAGAGTCTTGGAACTACAAATACTAGAAAAACGTAATAAAGGTACTTAAAAGCAATTAAAAACATAAAAAAAGTATTTCAAAACGATCCATAAAAGTGGTCAAAATACGGTGTTATCAGTTTTCAAAACAAAATACGTTTTCAAAGGAATGGTGAACATGAATTAATGATAGTTGACTGTGTGCTTTTAGACTGTTCCTAGTGACATGTCCATTCATGATTTAGGACTAGACTAGACGGTAGTTTAGCACATTTGAAACGAAGTACCCCAGAGGAATTTGAATGATTTTGATTTAGATGAATGAATACACTAGCTCTGTTTTATTTGGACTTAACTTGACTTAATTCTCTCATTAAAGCACTAGACCAGGGAAACGAATCATACATTCAGGACTCCTTTACCCTTTTTACCACTCTCTGTTAATCTTGAATGGCTAGTTCATCCTTAGCTAGTTCCCCACCTTAACCAAGCCTCTTTCAAACCACATGCACTCTTGTTTCCTATTTTCTTATATGCAGATATGTGCAAAAACGTCGGAGAGAAGGAGGAACGACGTAATTTTCAGTCACTAAAGACAGAGACCTGCGATTTTGCCAGAAAACTTCCCGAAATGATTCAACACATGAGGAAGTTCAGTTCGCCTTAGAAAAATCTAAAGTTTTGGTACAATTTCATCCTCTAGTATTTCTCTCTTTTTAAATAGCATTTCCCCTTTCTAAAAAAAAATTCCGAAAATAGGAAAGGAAAGGAAATAAAAGCCTTAAAGAGTCTAGAAAAGTCAAATTTTAAGTCCCAAGGCAACTAGAGTTTGATTTTATAGAGTTTTGGAGACCATTTTCTGATTCTCGGAAAGAATCTAAGTCTGGGGGAACAACTTGCGGTTTTGCATAATAATTTGCATCATCCAGATTCATCAGGTAACCCGAAACACTTTAACTCCACCACTTAAACAACCCTTTAATGCCAAACGCCGTCTACTCTAGATGATGTCTTTGATGAGAATTCACTTTTGCACTTAATGAATGTAGAGAGCTAGTTGACTGAAATCGAGATTTAGATTATTTAACTTTTGCATGACAGAAAAAATGGACTAGTATCTTTTGTGCCATGGTGAAAATTTTCTAGACTAAGTTGTTGATTGATGCACGATCTGTGGTCTTAGTTTAGGAGTTCATGTCTCTGAGATTTGTGCATTTCCTATTTTTGTTTTCACTAAACCAGTTTAGATTTTTGCTTTGTTTAGGGACAAACAAAGGTTTAAGTTTAAGGGAGTTGATAACACCGTATTTTGACCACTTTTGTGGATCGTTTTAAAATACTTTTCCTATGTTTTTATTGCTTTCAAATACTTTTATTATGTTTTTCTAGTATTTTTAGTTCCAAGACTCTTTTCAGGAAACTTAGGAAAAAACTTAACAAAATGGATAGAAAACTAGATTTTCAGCTCAGAGTCAAACCGTCAGAAGTTCACGCCCGATTGAAGGCCTTCTCACCGTCTGATCCAGCTCAAATTTGGAGATCTCAAAGATGGAACTATCAGCTTTCCAGCACACTTTACAGCTTGGCAATCCAACGATTCAATCAAAAGTTACGCGAAGAGCAAGATGTCCTGTAAATCAGCCAGCAAGCATTTCCACCGCGACCAATAGCCATTTCACCACGGTCATAGGCTACCCGACCGCGGCCAAGCATCCATTCCCCGAGGCCACGTCCCTTCCGACCGCGGCCAGCCATCTCCGATTTAGAAGGCCCATTTCTTAAGCCCAAGTCATTTTCTCAGCCTCAATTCCGGAACCATAGAAACCATGGAGCATTAGAAACTATAAATACTTATCATTTAGGTCATTTTTAGGGAGAGACGAAATACTTTAGAAAAGATACAACTTTAACCTTTGTTTTAGGTTTAGGGAGAGAGATCTATCTCTTGAACCCTTTTTATTTCTCTGTTATTTTCGATTTCTATTGTACCTTTTAATACTATGTTTTTGGTTTTGTTCATCATGTCTGAGTAGTTTTATTGTTGGGTCAAAGGGATTTTTGATGGGGATATATATGTTCGATGAGGATTCCATGAGCTATTGAAGCCAAATCCTAGAACTTTTTCTTCTGAATTTACTTTTAATGCATGGGAGTAGTGTCATGAACTACAATCTGATTTAGATTCTTGGTGATACAAAAGTATTCATCCGGTGTCAGATATAGTTTGGGAGAGCAAAACAAACATAAGAGTAGAAACCTACCTATGAGTGATTTGTGAATGCTGACGAGTCTTAAACATATTGCATCTTTTCTCTTCCAGGGCCAAAGTGGAAACCTACTGGTCAGAGTTGAGAGAGATAGTTGTCTATGATCACGACAGTGGCGTATTCATTGGTCTGTGATTCGAGTTCAAAAAGTTTTAGCTAGGATCTTATTTAATTTACTCTTTAGCAATGTTTTGAATCATTCATACCCCGGAGAAAACTTCCCTGAAACCCAACGCCTCTTTTCTATTGATTTTCACAGATTTTATTTCAAGCCTTAGTTCATCATTTTCATTCTCTTAATCGATTTTTATTTAAGCAATTAGGCTTAGCCGTTTTTCTCATTTTTAGTCGATTTTATTAAGTTTAGTTTTTAGGTCATTTAAATTCTCGTAATTCTCGTTAAGATTAGTTTTTACGTTTTAAAAACACCACCAAACCATTACAAAATTCACTTGGTTCTAGACTTCCTTACTTTATATTTATTTCGAAGGCTTTTGCAGGAAAGATCCTCATTCTCTATGTATTCGATCCCTAAGTACTACAATCGATCAGCTGTGCACTTGCGGCTATTGATTTCATTTAGGGTAAAACTTGACACCCTCACCACACGACACATCATGGTTACAAAGGAACAAATCATCTCAGAATTTGCATATTAAGACAAGCTTAAGAGAGGTAATCTTCTCAATCATGTATTTAACTTATATCATTCTAGTGTTCTAACTTTTTTTTCATTATTCATATGTACAAAATTTGATATCCAACCAAATCAAGCTGAATGATTCTTATCTTCTCAAGTCATATTTAACTTCAAATCTCGGCTTTATGTAAGTAATATATTGATCTTTGTTTGTTTCATTCTTTGTCTCTAAATATATATCATTCGGTTTGTTTTGTATGTGTTTAAGTATCAGATGCATTGTTTGAAGTTTGAACTTTGGAGTTTAGACTTTGGAGACTATGAGTGATGTGATTTCAAAGAGATGTTTGTTTCTTTGCCTTAGTACTTTTTTTTAAAACTCCCTTATCATTCAAAGACATGTTTGTTTGATCTTTGTTATAATTTATGTGTGTTTAGATGTTTGGATTGGAACTCTTCTTTTATGTTTGTGTTAGACATGTTTTTTTTAGATGACTGAATGATGATTTCAGATAGTTTGGTTATTTTTTGGATAGTTCGGTTATTTTTTGGTTTTTTTTTTAATATTTTCGGATACAAAATATTCGAACAATCAAATACCCGATTGTTTTTCAGATTATTATCGAAACTAAAAATTAATATCTGAACCGATCCGAACCCAAAATAATCCGATCCAAAATTTTCTAAATACCCAAATGGATATTATATTCAATATCCAACAACCCGATGATCCGAATATATCAGTTCCGTTCGGGTTCAGATATCCAAATGCCTCGGCCTACAAGTTTTTAAACTCTCTAAACTTTTTATACGTCGTCGTTGAGAGATTATCTTCCGTCTATTTTTTGATTGGAAGATAAAGAAGCTGTACCCAAAAACTCGATTTTTGAGGCCGATGAAAAAGGCAGATCGGGTAATCAGAAATCGGCAAGGATTCTGGATACCGGAAAAAACAAAAACCAGGAGGCTATATCGGAATGTTAGGCAACGCAAGCAGTAAGAGTTATTGAACACAAGCCCCAAGTCCAAGCCCAATGTAGTGTGATGTCGTAGGCCCATATATGTTAGGGTTTCCTTGCAAGATAGTTTCTATATAATTGTGTGTAATGTTTTTGGGAAAATACCTTTGAGAGTTGTCGACACAACTCTCCTCTTCTAAATTTATGATATCAATCCAAAACTTTATTAATCTTGGTATTCTAAATAAAGTTTTCTCATCTTTACTTTCCTTGCATTCAATAAAGCTCAGTGAGCTATTTAATTTTCTCTATCTTTTATTTATCTTATTAAGCTCCTTCAGAGCATGAATAATCCTTGCTTGAATTATCCTACATGGTATCAGAGCTTCAGTCGTTCTATGGGATTTATAGATTTCTTATTCAACCAGTTTATGGCCTTTCTCATACACCACTGCTGCTGTATCCAAGACTTCGTCTTTTTCAAAAGCTCCGCCAAAAGCTCCGCCAAAAGCTCCGCTGGTCTTCCTCAAATCCAAAGAGAAATGAAACTAAAGAAGTCAGAGAGTGAGCGAGAGGAGAAGGTCTGCGTGTCAAATCCGAAGACTTGTGTATGGAACGTTGAAGCTAGGATTGGGTCTTATAAAGATTGGATTATGGCTGAAAGTTTTCGGTTTGGTGAGCGCACATAAGGTGTTCGATGATATGCCAAAGAGGAAGACAGAATGATTAGTAGCAGTGAGTTAGCATAGTGTTGTAGTTCTTGATACGAGGCTGAGAGTGATTAGTGTGTCGTTAGATGTGGAAGAAGACTCACCTTCATTATGAGACAGCTTAGGAGAGTTAAACGAGGTAAAGAAAATCCGGACTCTTCGTGAGATAAATAGGCTACAAAGATAGACCTGAATAGATCTCACACTAATGACTGATTTTATGGTGGAGTGAGGTAATTGACTACTTCAGACAACTTGCTTCGAGCTCTCTTTCCTCTGTTCATGCGGCTGCACTTATGTTTCCAAACTTAGCTTCGCACTTTACGCTAAGTTTGCGGGGTAGTATTGAACACAAGTCCAAGTCTAAGCCCAATGTAGTGTGATGTTGTAGGCCCATATATGTTAGGATTTCCTTGCAAGATAGTTTCTATATAATTGTGTATAATGTTTTTGGGAAAATACCTTCAGAGAGTTGTCGACACAACTCTCCTCTATTTATGATATCAATCCAAAACTTTATTAAGCTTGGTGTTCTAAATTAAGTTTTTTCATCTTTATTTTCCTTGCATTCAATAAAGTTGAATGAGCTATTTCATTTTCTCTATCTTTTATCTATCTTATTAAGCTCTCCTTCACAGCATAAAAATCTTTGCTTGGATTATCCTACCAGAGTAACCCCAAATGCTAAATCTAATATTGGAAGCTCCAACGAATTTATAAAAATGAGTTAGGTACCAACGGACCCAAAATTGATATGCATAAACCGAACTAAGTTGGCCTATTTCGGAGTTTGGGTCAGAATGATTGTTTTGTTGTGGCTAAATGAGGTCTGTGATGCGTAGAGTCACAACAATGACATCCTCCTTCTTCCTCCAATCACCACCACTCCCAATTTCTCACAAACCTCTTCTCTCTCCAATTCCAAAACAATACTGTCTCTCCTCTTTTCTTCCTTTACCCACACAGCGATTTCTCACTGCTACCCACGGCTCTCGTCTACAGACTTTCTCTACCAAATCAGAACCAAACATGCAGGATTCAGGATCAGTGTCTTACCTTACGCAGCGTGAAGCCGCCGAGATTGATGAGACCTTGATGGGTCCTCTCGGCTTTACCGTTGATCAGCTCATGGTCTCCATCGTTTTCTCTTGTTTCTTTTCCTTATTATGCTTTTGTTTTCCCGCGTGATCGTGCTCGAATTTCTTATTTTCTTCCAGGAATTAGCTGGTCTTAGCGTCGCAACTTCAATTGCTGAGGTAAAAATTCGAAACTTTGTTTTGTTTTGCGAGTCTGAGGAAGATAATTAGTATAAGAAAGCTCAAAGCTTTTGTTGGAGCTAAGAACATAATGAAGTAAAATCCAAATAAGTTTTTCTTGCAGAATCAAACCTACCTAAACGGATCCCTTAAATGTAAAACCATATAACAAAGCTCAAAGCTATTCCCTTTGAAACCGATAAACCTCTTAAGCTCAAGCTTTGGATGAGTTCCACAAGTGGAGACTTCATACCCATATATGTTAGAACCTAAAACAAAACTCAACTAGGAAAGGAACAATATTTTCATTTAACAATGGTACACAGTTGATGTAATAGTGTAAGCATTACAAAGTTTATTCTTGCTATGTACATTGGTTGTGAAGTCTACAATATATTCCAGGTTTATAAACCGACAGAATATAGCCGTGTTCTCGCAATCTGTGGTCCTGGAAACAATGGTGGTGATGGTCTTGTGGCGGCAAGGCATCTTCACCACTTTGGATATAAACCGTCTATCTGTTATCCTAAACGTACAGACAAATCACTTTATACTGGACTGGTCACTCAGGTTTGTAATCAGTGCTTTGTTTAAGATTTTTTTTTACCGTTTTCCGGCTTTATACCGCATACTGAAATTGTCTGTTTCTGTAGTTGGAGTCACTTTCAATCCCTTTTGTTTCTGTCGATGATCTGCCGGAGGACTTGTCAAAGGACTTTGATGTTATCATAGATGCAATTTTCGGGTTTTCGTTTCATGGTAACTATTCGTTTGCCCACATCTTTAGAATTTTTCAAAGCATGAAATGTTCAAGAAATGAAATTCACTCTGAATAGCAGGTTTTGGAGTCAAAGTCTTGAATTCTTCAGTGATGATCCTAATTTCATTGGTCATGTTTCAACTGCTTTTTTATTTAAATGTTTTGCACATTTAGGTGCTCCAAGGCCTCCGTTTGATGACCTTATCCGGAGATTAGTGTCCTTGCAAAACTCTGAGAAAACGCTCCAAAAACACCCTGTCATTGCCTCTGTGGATATCCCTTCTGGATGGCACGTTGAAGAAGGAGACCATGAAGGTGAAGGAATTAAGCCTGATATGTTGGTATGCCTTAGACGAAATGCTCGCACTACTCTTTTCCCCGAATCATAAAAAAAAAAAATTTATTAACTGAACCTCTTAATTTGTCTTAGGTATCTTTGACTGCCCCAAAATTATGTGCGAAGAGATTTTGTGGCCCTCATCACTTTTTAGGTGGCAGATTTGTACCACCTCAAGTTGCAGAAAAATATAAGCTCGAGCTTCCTAGTTACCCTGGGACATCGATGTGTGTTAGAATTGGTAAACCTCCAAAAGTTGACATATCTGCTATGAGAGTGAACTATGTCTCTCCAGAACTGCTCGAGGACCAGGTTGAAAGTGATCCTACTTTACAGGTATGAATTCATTTATTTGTCTTTGCTTATCTGTACTATTCGCCTTCTACATTCTCAGGTATTGAATGAGCGTAAACTTATATTGCGTCCTGAAAATAAGAAATGAAGCGTCTTTGTTGCGCCCAAGTCATTTTGTTATCTGAAATAATATACTTTTTCACTTTTGCTCATTTTTTGTGGCTTTTCAATAACTCGTTCTGCTAGATTACTCACTGCTTAGTTATTGTGGTCGCTTATTAAAGATAAGGCATCCTTTTATGCTAAGCAGTTCACTCTTATTTTTGCAGTTCCGTAAGTGGTTTGATGAAGCAGTTGCTGCTGGACTTAGAGAAACAAATGCTATGGCTTTGTCTACGACGAACAAGGACAGAAAACCGTAAGTGTACTTTGATGTTTCAAGAGATGCTACTCCATGGAACGATTTGCTGATGAACATGTTCCAAAAGATTTTGTATTTCCATATCTCTTAGGTATTATCTAGCATGACTATATTCTAATGGTGGAACTTTAAATAGCTTTCGGCAATAGGATCCAGCTATGATTTATTTTAATATGTTGTTATTTGATACACAGCTTGTAATAGTAAAAATATGTCTCAGATTTCCAGTTTGATGCATGATATGAGCTTCTCACATGTTTTTTTTTTTCTTGTTCCACTCTTTTTTGAAGTAGTTGTAAGTAAATATGTTAGTGTCTCTGCATGCGCGAATCTCAATCATGGGTGATTTCAGTTAATTTTCTGAGTACATCTTAAGCTGTGTAAATAGATAGAGCATGCACAAATTTGCATTGAACACAAATTTTGCCTCTTTACTTTCTTTCTTATTATCATTTCTAACGATTGTGATTCTGCCTCAGATCATCAAGAATGGTTTTACTAAAAGGCTTTGATGAGAATGGATTTGTCTGGTTAGTACATCCTCTCCCTTCTTTTGCTGAGAATAGGAGTATGAAGATCTTTGTGTGCAACCTGATGTTTGCTTAAAATCGTAAAATACAGGTTTACTAACTATGAAAGCAAAAAGGGTATTGATTTAACAGAGAATCCTTGTGCAGCACTTCTTTTTTACTGGGAAAGTTTGAACCGGCAGGTACGTGTTTTCATCTTCCTTTACCTTATGTTCTAGCTGACCTTTGGCCATCTGCTGTAGTAGAATACTCTGTTCTTCAAAACCAGATGCTTCCACCACTGATACGCATGAATTAGTAACTTGGCTGCTGAATACCTTTTAGAAATACTAATATCCGTTATCACTGTACCATAACAGGTACGAATTGAAGGACCAGTTGAGAGAATATCTGAGGCAGAATCCGAGAATTACTATCATAGTCGTCCTAGAGGAAGCCAGATCGGAGCTATTGTTAGCAAGCAGGTGCCTCATGAATTGTTGCAGTTATCAAAATATTTTCATATGATGTTAAGAATCTGCTTTGGACCCTCATCCTTCAACTCTTTGATTCCTATCAGAGTTCTGTAGTACCTGGGAGGCATGTTCTATACGATGAGTATGAACAACTGACCAAAAAATATTCAGATGGGTGAGTTCTAAAATCTCTTAATAACTCTTCATAGAAAACTCTTTTGATTTAATGTTCTTGATTGATAACTAAGAATTACAAAGAGCCATGACTTTATTTATCTTGCTTGCAGAAGTTTGATACCAAAGCCGAAAAACTGGGGAGGATTCAGACTTAAACCAAACCTGTTTGAGTTTTGGCAGGGACAACCATCTCGTTTGCATGACAGGTGCCTCTTATCTTTTTCCTTCCGTATCATTTGTCGTAATTTGGGGGACAAATCAGGTTTCTCTCTAGTTCTAAGGACATGTTTCCAGATATATCTTGAAATTAAAGAGCATGATGACGAAAATGATCTCTTAATTAGAGCTTAGAAGCACAGAAAAGTAGCGATAGCCAATGTTCGCTAAGGTATGATTGTTGAACAATGTGTTTCATTCGCAGGCTACAGTATTCTCTGCATGACTTAAACGGGAATCCTGCCTGGAGAATTCATAGATTGGCCCCTTGAATTGTACTCACCTACTTCTTCTCTTGAAGAAGAAGGCTATTTGGG
Source organism: Eutrema salsugineum (assembly GCF_000478725.1). Lineage (NCBI taxonomy): Eukaryota > Viridiplantae > Streptophyta > Magnoliopsida > Brassicales > Brassicaceae > Eutrema > Eutrema salsugineum. Next base: position 18,308,312 of record NW_006256829.1, on the reverse strand, counting down.
TTTCATATCAACCACTACACAGTGAGAATAAGTTTTAATAAGTATATACAGATACAAAATATGTATATATAGCCTTGTAGTGATTTTATTTCCAAAATGTACGAGAAACAAACAGATACGAGCATTCTATTTAATTTTTCTTTATGATTGTTGTAGATACAGAGAATATCATTATCATATCAAATAAGGTTTCAATTATCATTCATGGTCTTGTATTTTTAATGCTTGTTAAGCAGTTAAATTACAAATGCGAATTTAGTACGTAACATTAAGTGATTAATAACAATGATTAGAATCTTTTATATAAAAAAAAAAAGAAGAAGACGAGACTTGCATTATATCTTTAAGTGTTCCATGGTCTACGATGGCTCTCTAATTGTATCTTTGCATGGGATGTGGTCCTTTTTTCTCGCATCAATATGACTGATCCCTATTTGACTTGCTAATTCTCATTAATTACTCATTTGAGTATATTACATTGTTCGAATGCTAATTGTCCTTGCATCATTGCATGTTTTACTTATTTACTATCATTTCGTTACATTGTGGTAATTGGTAAAGTATATCAAAGCCCAAAAGCAAACAAATTAAAACAATCTATGATTGTTTTGGAAGCATAAAAAGATGAATCCGAAGAACGATTACCAGAAAGTTAATTCATCGTCATATAATTCCATCATGGAGATGTGAGAGCAAAATGTAAGAATTAGTTGGGGTCACATGTATAATCAGTGTGTTAGGGTCATTATTTAAAGTAGTTAAAACTTATGTGGTTATTTTGGTATTAAAGAAAAAACTAAGGAGCATAAATGTTATAAAAAATTAATGTGAAAATACATTCAGTAATTTGTAATTTGATGACAGGCCGAATTAGAAATTATTTCTATATATAAATAGAGAGGTTATGGTCCTTGCAGCAACCCTAAAGAGAAATACAAAAACTTTCTGCATCCCATCAACAGAGACCTCCAGCTATTCAGAGTTTGTGTCGAAGAGCCATTTACAAAAATTCAGAGCATAAACCATGGATCCAAAAGGTACGCTTCCACTTCTGTTCTTATTAATCAGAGACTGACATGCTATAGTGGTTTATAAGGAATTAAATATTTTCAATTAGTATCAGAGCCATCATGTTTAGTTTCTGTTTGATATTCAGGTTATATTTAAGAAATAAATTTGGATTTATTTTTTGTGAAAAAATTTAGATTGTTGAATCTAATTTTTCTCTAAAGTTTATGTCTTGATAAATATTCTGGGATCTGTGGTTTATTTGTAAAACTTAGATTTGGATTAAACATGTTTAGATCTGGTTTTAGGTAATTGTTCTAGAGAAAAACATGTTTAAAATTCTTGCTAATTTGGATTTATTGCTCATATGGTTATGTTTTTCTGGAAATTTTTTTTTTTAATTCGGAATGTTTTGGGAGCAATTATCGAATTTAGTCTTTGAAATTTTTTAAAGTTTCATGCTCATAAAGTTTTTTCGAAACTCTGGATAATTTTTCAAAAATTTTGAACAAAATTTTAGATCTGGTTTTAGCCTTAATGGCTGTATTTTTAGAGTTTATTTTAAGATTGACGATATGAGGATAAGAGCATTTTTGTAAATTTAAAAAAAATTGTAAATGAAAACGCATCACAAGGGATTCAAAACCAAATTGCGCTACATGGACAGCCCTTTTCAAGTTGGTCTTCAACCACTCTGCCGTGAAAATATTTTTTGCATATTGTGTATCCAGACTTTTATTTATATGTCTGCACAAGAATATAATTAAGTTTCTAATCAATATAATTTTGATTGTGCAAGTTTAATTGCCAAAGTAACCTCTATTGTAGATATTTTTTCATGGATAATATTAAATGTTATATTGTGTATGTAATTCATGCAATTATTAAATCGACTCAAACTTAGGTTTGTATTTGGCCGAATTACATACATACCTGTGATGATAAACATGTGACGATTATTTAGAATAACCATGTGAATGATAAATCGATCCAAAGATACGTTTATTATTTATCATGCATTATTGTCAGTGTTTGATTGTTGCAATAAGAGTATCGCTAGCAGTTAATATTACTGTCCAAAGAATTGATATTAATGTTGCACTTGGTATCTTGAGATGAGTTGTACAATCGTTTATTTATTATTGATTAATTCGGTCTAATAGTAAATTACTAATAAAGATTGTTCAATTTTGCAGCGAATTTTACTGCAGTATCTGCAAACCTAAGTTCAATTCTAACACTTACTGATTCCAACTACAAGGAATGAAACAGTAAGGTTAAGATTGTTCTTGGGTGTACGGATCTTGACCTTGCGTTAAGGATGGAAAAACCTACTTCTCCTACAGATACCAGCACTGCTGAGTATAAGGCAGTTCATAAGAAGTGGAAACGTTCTAATCGCATTGGTTTAATGATCATTTTGGACACCATTCCAGAAACCTTTAGAGGTAATGAGGAGATCTTGGATCTCAAACAGTTCATTTGAGATGGACTTGCGTTTTGCGAGTAACGATAAAGCAGAATAAGTTCGTTTCTCTATCACTTTAGTACCATAAGGTATCACAGAAAAGGAAACATAAGGGATTACATTTTGGAAATGTCCAGCAGTGTTTCAAAACTCAAGACTGTAAAGATTGAGCTTCCAGAAGAAGTGCTCATACATTTTGTCTTGAACTCCCTTCCTCCTCAATTCAATCAATTGAAATCCAGTTACAATACACGTAAGGAGAAATGGGCTCTTAATGAGCTTATTTCGTATTGTGTGAATGAGTAGGATAGGATAAAACAAGAACGGTCTGAGAGTGCTCATATGGATAACACCTCTAAGGGTCAGGGCAAAAGAAAGAAAATTGAAGTTGTTAAGAATGATGCTGCTAAAGGTACATCTCAAAAGAAGCAGACTAAGGTTGAAGATACCTGCTTTTGTAAGAAAACTGGACATATGAAGAAGGACTGCCAAAAGTACCATGATTGGCGTGGTAAGAAAGGTATGTTCCTTGCTATGGTATGTTCTGAAGTGAACATAATTGAAGTACCCATAAACACTTGGTGGTTAGACTCAGGTGCAACTACTAACATCAGTGATTCATTACAGGGTTGCCTGAGCTACCGAAAACCAACTGAAGCTGAAAGACACATTCATGTGGCTGATGGTTTTGCGGTGGATGTGGAGACAATTGGGCATTTTAGATTATTCTTCAGTACTGGTCATTTTTTGAATTTGAAAGATACTTTTGTTTTACCGTCTTTCAGACGGAATTTGGTTTTTGGTTCTTATTTAGACATATCTGGTTATTCTTATCTAACTGAGCATGGAAAAGTTACTTTGTCTTTAAATTCAATTTTAATTGGAACTTGTACACTTATGAAAAATCACAGTCTTTATATGCTTGACACTGTAACTTCTCATGATGAAAGTTTAAGTGTTGAATCAAGGGGTACTAAACGAAAGTTTGAAAATGCAAGTTCAGGAACTCTATGGCACAAATGCTTAGGTCACATTTCTAGAAATAGAATTGAGCGACTTGTGCCAGATGTTATATTGAGTTCTATTGACTTCACAAATTGTGATGTCTGTTTGGATTGCATTAAAGGAAAACAGACTAAACAGAAGAAACTAGGTGCATATAGAGCTACGGAAGTCCTTGAGTTGATACATACAGATATTTGTGGACCATTCCCTACGGCTTCTTGGAACGGTCAACAATACTTCCACTACAAGAAAACACACTCTTTGCAACCACGAAAATCGTCCTTAAATGGTCGCTAATACCCTATTTACGACTATGTAAGAACTATTTGAAATAGTCGCTAATATTTCGTCGCAAAATTGAACGGTCGCAAATTAGACGCAAATTACCAACTAACTTATGACATAGAAATGTAGTCGTATATTAGCGACAAAAGTGCCACGACACGTATTGGTTGTTTATTAATGACTAAATTGTGACATAATATTTAGCGAGTAATGTTTGACTCTTTCCCGATGTCGTATAATTGCGACCCTTATGTAGTCGTTGATTTGCGACTATTTAATGACGAAACCTTTGTGACTGAATTCTCATCGAGTCGCAAATTGGTTCTGAGTTTGCGACTGATTTAGGACAATTGTTATACCTTTTTGGTCACAAATGCGTCGCTTGTTACCAACTGTTGGAGGTGAAAACCGCACCCCGGTTTTCTCCGGTACAAACTGAGATCGGCGAACCGTAAGCCCGGTTTACGAAGGGATGTACCGGGAGAAGATGGGCCGAGCGAAGATGGGCCGAAGATAGCCCATTAGGCCGAGGTCGGTGGGAAACCTCTCAAAGGAATAGAAGGTTTCCTTGAGCTCGGCCGAAATAGGAAAGTTTCCTGAGGGAAAAAGGAAACTTTGGAGAGAAAAGGAAAGGAACCGAGAGAAAAGGAAATTCCTCTCGGTCCCATATCGTCTAAGGCGTGCTTGAAGACCGACTTATGAGATATATATAAAGGGAGACGAATCGACATCAGAGAACACAAGTTATTCCCAAGAAGACTTAAAGACTGAGAACTCGTTACGACAGCTTCTTAGTCGCATTAAGTCTTAGTTCGTTATTGCCTATTGAAATAACCGAACTCAGTTGTATTTCACTTGATTCAATCTAATAAAACCGAGCTTCCGATCTAAATTACTGTTTTGTCCCTTGTCGATATTCACATATCAACAATTGGCGCGCCAGGAAGGGGGCTTTAAACAGATATCTCAGATTTTTGATCGGACTTCGGAAAGATTGAATCAGCGATGGCAGACCAATCCAACGTTCACGAAGAAGAAAACCCTCTCAGGGGAAATAACATCAACGCCCAAACAGAGCAAACGGGAGGAACTCCTGGAGAAAACACCGGAACTGCCGCCGAGCAAACTCCCGCAGCCGTAACCGACCTGTTACTCCAAATGTTCACTGCTCAGTTCGAAGCCATCAACAAAAGGAGCGAGGAACGTTTCAGTCAGATGGCGGCACAGATCGCCGAACTCAGTCAGACACGAACTCCTCTCCGAGTTCGGAACATCATTGACGATCTCAATGCCGACGGAGATCCAACCAGAACTATGAGGTCTGCCGCGGTCGGGTCAGCAAACCCACCAGCCCCGGATTCAAGCCGAGACGCCGAGTTTGAAGCGATGAAAGCACAGCTTCGCGATATCACCTCAAAAATACATCAAGCCACAAGCGCGGCCCCGGAGATCGAGCGCGTCATTCAGGAAACACAGAAGACTCCTTTCACATCGCGCATCGCAGGGACGCCGGTCAAGCACATGGAGAAACTGAAGATGAAAATCTACGAGGGCAACTCTGACCCTCGACACTTCCTGACATCGTTCGGCATCTGCATGAACCGATACCAGTTTAAGTCTGCCGAAGAAAGAGACGCGGTTCAGTGCCAACTATTTGTGGAAAGTCTGGGAGGAGTAGCTCTCGACTGGTTCTCACGGCTCGAAGCCAATTCAATCGACAGCTACAAAGAGTTAACGACAGCCTTCGTCAAGCACTTCTCCATGTTCATTGGACAGAATACCAAGAACTCCGAGCTCTGGCAAGTAGCTCAAGGACCAAGCGAGAGCCTTCGCGACTTCATCCAGCGCTTCAAGGCAATCGTCGCCAACTGCACGATTAGCGACGAAGCCGCTCTCTTATGCCTTCAGAAAGGAGCTCGGATAAAGACCAGTTTCCGAAGCGCGATTACGCATAACCCACCGCAGACGTTAGAAGATGCGATACACCGAGCTAATACTTACATTGCTGAAGAAGAAGAAGAAGCTGCGTACGAGCAAAGTCACTCAACAAAACAACCCGAACGTCTGAAACCCGCGACTAACGAGCCGCAGTCGGGATACGGTCGAGGATACGAGAACCGCAAGAAACTCTATGCTAACGCAATCCAACAACCAAGCAAGCAGTGAAATAATAAATGGGTCCGCGGTGAAGAAGACCAAGACGAGTCGTTATTCTGCGAATTCCATAACCGTAGGGGCCACAGCACCGAAGAATGCAGGCATTTGCGAGAATATCTACTCGGCCTGTATCGCAAGGAGCTGATCTCGGTCGACGAACTCCGACGCTCAAATACGCCTAAGAGCGGTGGGCAACTCTCGATGCCTCGACCGAACAACGAACATCTCGCCAAAGATCCACCAACTCCACCGGCTTTACCGACACTACCACCACCGCCACCGAATCCGCCTGCTTTGCCCGAGCAACAGAAACGGAATCGCGATGACCGAGCTCCGGAGAATCATGCTCCTAAGGCGCGAAAACGTGTCAACATGATAATGGGGGCCATCGAAGCTTGCAGTTATTCCGTTCGAGCCATCAAGGAATACAGCACACAAGCCGCTAGCACACCGAAAACCCCGCAGGATCCGCCGAAGGGAACGCCCTTGGTCTTTACCGAGGCTGACACGATCGGAATTCACAAGCCGCATAATGACGCTCTCGTTGTCGATCTACTCCTCAACGACGTCGAAGTTAGCCGCATTCTGATCGATACTGGCAGTTCGGTCAACGTTATCTTCAAGGAAGCACTTGACCAGCTCGAGTTGGCGTCAGATAGGATTGATCCGTTCATCGAGCCACTTACCGGATTTGATGGAGAACGTTGTATGACGACCGGCACTGTCAAAATCCCAATCTACGTCGGCGGAATCGCAAAGATGATCCAGTTCCTTATCCTCGACAAACCGGCGATCTACAACGCTATTCTCGGTACGCCATGGCTGCACGCAATGAAAGCGGTCGCTTCGACGTACCATCAATGCTTGAAGTTCCCGACCCCCGACGGTGTGTACACACTCCGAGGAGACCATGCCGTTGCTCGATCGTGCTACATAAACGAGTGTAGACTCCACTCGGCCAACCAAGCTTGCGTTATTAGTTCGTTCGGACCAACTGACAAGCTCATCGTCCAAAAGACAAAGCCTAAGCAAGAATCAATCGTTCAAGTTAGCATTGACAAACTCAGGCCAGAGCGTCAAGTTGGAATTGGCGCCGAGCTCGACCCAGTCATCCGTGAACCACTCATTCGTTTCCTGAAACAGCATACCTCAACCTTCGCTTGGTCGGTAGAAGACATGCCCGGGATTGACCCGCATATCGCGTGCCACGAGCTCAATATCGATCCGACGTACAAGCCTATCAAACAGAAATGCCGAAAACTTGGGCCAGAGAAAGCGCAAGCCGTGAATGACGAGGTCGAGCGCTTACTCAAAGCTGGATCTATCACCGAAGTTAAGTATCCAGATTGGTTGGCAAACCCTGTGGTCGTGAAAAAGAAGAATGGTAAATGGAGAATTTGCGTCGACTTCACCGACCTCAATAAAGCGTGTCCGAAAGATAGCTTTCCGTTACCTCATATCGATCGCCTTGTGGAAGCAACTGCCGGAAACGAACTACTCTCATTCATGGATGCGTTCTCCGGATACAATCAGATTCTCATGCATCCGCAGGACCGAGAGAAGACATCCTTCATCACAGACCGTGGCATCTATTGCTACAAGGTCATGCCATTCGGCCTGAAGAATGCTGGAGCAACGTACCAACGACTGGTAAACCGGATGTTCGCGAGCCAGCTCGGACGAACTATGGAAGTCTACATCGATGATATGCTCGTAAAGTCACTCATCGCTTCCGAGCACGTCGGCCATCTTCGCACATGCTTTGATATCTTGAATCAATATGGTATGAAGCTTAATCCAACTAAGTGTACACGTTCGGCGTAACATCTGGAGAATTCCTCGGATATATCGTCACACGGCGAGGCATTGAAGCTAATCCGAAGCAGATCGCCGCTATTCTTGAGCTCCCCTCGCCGACAACCAAACGCAAAGTTCAGCGACTTACCGGACGTATTGCGGCGCTTAACAGATTCATATCTAGATCAACGGACAAGTGCTTGCCCTTTTACCAACTTCTCCGCGGTAACAAGCACCTCGAATGGAACGAGAAGTGTGAAGAAGCCTTCGCCAAGCTAAAGGAATATCTGTCCACTCCGCCAGTTCTGTCCAAACCAGAAACCGCCGAGACACTTTATCTTTACATCGCGATTTCGGAGTTCGCAGTTAGCAGCGTTCTTGTTCGAGAAGACCGCGGAGAACAAAAACCGATTTTCTACACGAGCAAGTCCCTCGACAGATCGGAGTATCGTTATCCGACTTTGGAGAAGTTCGCCTTCGCCGTGGTTATTTCTGCACGGAAACTACGCCCGTACTTCCAGTCTCACGCAATCGTGGTCTTGACCGATCACCCTCTTCGCACTTTCCTTCACAGCCCAAGTCAGTCCGGACGACTCGCTAAGTGGGTTATTGAACTTAGTGAATATGACATCGAATACCGGAACAGAACGGCAACGAAGTCTCGGGTCCTGGCCGATTTCTTGGTCGAACTCCCACCGGAGCTTGTCGAAGATAATCCGGTCGTACAACCTTGGATTCTTCACGCCGATGGTTCATCATCCCATAAAGGATCCGGAGTTGGAATACGTCTCAAGTCACCCGAAGGAGAAGTAATCGAGCAGTCATTTCGGCTCGGCTTCCCAGCATCCAACAACGACGCCGAGTACGAAGCATTGATTGCCGGACTACGACTCGCTAAAGGTATCGGCGCCGAGCACGTACACTCCTATTGTGATTCTCAACTCGTAGCCAACCAGTTTCACGGCGAATACGAGGCCAAGAACAACCGCATGGACGCATATCTCAAAGTTCTTAAGGATATTGCTTCAGAGTTCTCCACCTTCGAGCTTACAAAGATACCCCGAGACGAGAATGCAACCGCCGACGCCTTAGCCGCACTCGCGACTAATTCCGATCCTGATCTTCGGCGAACTATCCCGATTGCAGCAATCGAGCGACCAAGTATCGAGCACGATCCGAACTGCAATATCATTACAAGACGGCGTGACTACGAAGCCCAGCCAAACCGTGCTCCACCCCTCACCCGAAAGACGAAACCTAAAGAGGTCAACCCCGATCGCGACAACGATACGGACGAGCTTAACGATAACGAGCCTGAATCCGAGGACGAGTCCGAAGGCCAGCACGTCCCCATTAATATTGAAGCCCAAGGAGAAGACGAACCCGAGGATTGGTCCTTAGAAATCGTGGGATACATCGGAGATGGAACCGTTCCCGCAGATAAATGGGCAGCTCGGCGCCTTAAGGCTCGCGCAGCCCGGTATGTGGTCATTAAAGGTACTCTTCTCAGACGGGACGCTTCTGGTGTACTTTTGACTTGTGTTCACGGCAACGACATCGCGGAAGTAATGCAAAAGATTCACGAAGGAGAAGGAGGAAATCATTCCGGAGCTCGGTCCTTGGCATTTAAGATCAAGAAAGCCGGCTATTACTGGCCTACTATGCTCTCTGATTGCGAGAAGTACATGGCACGTTGCGAGAAGTGCCAACGTCATGGTCCGATGATAAATCTTCCTACCGAGCTCCTGATGACCTCGACCGCACCATATCCTTTCATGCGCTGGGCAATGGACATCATCGGTCCTTTTCGCCGATCTACGACCCAGAAGCAGTACGTCCTCGTCGTCACAGATTACTTCACTAAATGGGTTGAAGCCGAAGCATACCCCGAGATCCATGGAATCGACGTCAAGAAGTTCGTCTAGAAGTTCATCATCTGTCGACACGGAGTTCCGTACGAGATCGTTACGGACAATGGAACCCAGTTCACTTCGATAATTTTCCAAGATTTTTGCGCCAAGTGGAAAATCCGACTAAGTTTCTCTATCCCGCGTTATCCGCAAGGCAACGGACAAGCCGAAGCCACGAACAAGACCATCATTGACGGACTGAAGAAACGACTCGATATCGCTAAGGGAACGTGGGCAGACGAACTCGACGGCGTCCTGTGGTCTCACCGAACGACACCGCGACGTTCAACCGGTCAGTCACCTTTCTTCCTTGTGTATGGCGCAGAAGCTATGTGTCCAGCCGAACTTAACGTCCCAAGCATTCGCCGAACTATGCTTACCCAGCAACCCGAGGCGAACGACAATATGATGATCGACGCACTTGACTTAGTCGAAGAACATCGCGAACGAGCACTACTCCGGATACAGAATTACCAACAACTTGCAGCTCGTTACTACAATAAAAAAGTTAAGGGCCGTCACTTCGAAGACGGCGACCTCGTACTTCGTAAAGTCTATCAAAACACCGAAGAGAAGAACGCAGGAAAACTTGGCGCGAACTGGGAAGGACCATATCAGATTATGAAGGTCGTTAAGCCCGACGTTTATCAACTCATGAAGTTAGACGGAACTCCGATCCCGCGATCTTGGAACTCGATGCATCTCAAACGATACTACTACTAGTTCGTTTCGAAGCGCCAAAACAAAAAAAAAAAAAAAAAAAAAAAAGCCTCCGAACTACTTAGTCGGGGCGAAAACCCCTTTTGTACTTAGAACTACGAATGGCTTGATCCCTTTAAAGGGTACGTAGGCAGCTCGTTACCGAGTCCAGCTATAACATCAATAAAATTTTATTGTCAAGATATGACAAAGTGTTAGTTCGAAATCACAAGGGACCGAACTCCTTGTCTTTACATCGACTTCCTGGCCAGTTGTTCGATAGCATTCCACATGAATGCAAACTTAAAAGCCGAGATCCGTCTCGCGAGCACCCACATGGTGTCGTGGTTAAGCCACATATCAAAAGCCGGGCCCAGTCCCGCAGTTAAATTTCTAAGTCACCAAGAATAATAAGCCGAGCACATCTCGCGCACTTAGGTTCGACTTAGAAAAACCTTGAATTCGTTTCGTGCGTTTACAAGAGTTCGAATCTAATTCACTCTTCCAGTACGAAACGATTCACTTGGGTTCCCCAGGCCGAGCTCATACGCTCGCACGATAAGCCGAACTCCTCAGATTCGCACCGTAAGCCGAGTTCACAACACTCGCAAAACGTAAGCCGAATTATCGCAATTCGCTATCAAAAGATAATAATCACGTTCGAATATCTACTATATACCGATCTAATACTTAAGCATTAATCGCAAATCTTAACGACGACATAAAGTTAAATCGAAGGTTAGATGCCGATCTACTACTTGAAAGATTTTTCTAACTTTTAAAGACAAGGAAGGAAGGAAAAACGAACGCATAAAATAAAAAGCCCCGAGAGGCAAATAGAGTCAGAACCCACCAAGGGCTCGGAATTAGAATTACAAAAAGAAACCCATGCAAGGGCAGTTAAGTTCGAAGAGTAAAAGAAAAATAGGAAGAGATTAGATGGTCTTCGAGGCAGCAGCGTTGAGTATGTCCTCGTTTGAGCCGAACTGCTCACCCCTCGCAGGATCTTGCGCGCTCTGGGTCACATTTGCGACCGGAATGTCATCTTCCTCTACGAACGGAGACATCTTCTTGTCCTCCTCAGTGAGCACGCAAGCATCGATCGCCTTGAAGTCCTCCAGCGCCTTGGCATGCCTTGCTTCAATATCCGCAACCATTTCTGGCGGGACCTCGTACAGACCCTTCCTCCGCAACTGCTTGATGAAACCGAGGACCCCGGTGAGCTGGTTGTAGACCAGGTACGGCTTCCGAGCCCTATCAGCATCGTCCAAACTCCGAATAACTTTCTCAAGGCGTTCGCAAGCCGTTGCGTGAACGCTCCTAGCTCGATTCTTCCAGTGCACCACCATGTCTTGTAGCCGTCCCTTGTCCTTCTCGAACTCTTTAGAGAGTAAAATCTGGGCCTCGGTGAGCTCGTCTTTCACCGCCTTCAGCTCTGCACTCTCCTTTTTCAGCAAGTCAACTTGAGAGTGCAGAGTTTCGTTGATTTGGAGCTCAGTGGCGAGACGCTCCTCTGCTTTGGCTATCCTTTCTTCGAGCTCGGAGACCCTTACTTGTTCGTCGAACATGGCTACTTCATATGCAGCGACCAAGTTATTGGTCTGACTGGCGAGCTGCACAGTTGAAACAGGAATTAGAACTCATACTTGGAAGAATATCTAAGTCTGTAAGGGGTAAGTAAAATTACCACAGCAGTCGTGTAAGCGATTCCCTTGTACATGTTGGGAAACCAGAGCTCGGGAACCAACGGAAGACTAGGTACCTCCGAGGAGATCTTATGATAGAGCTCGGCGCAGGCATCTACGTTCTCCTCAAAAGGAGTCTCCTCGTCGTAGTCAAAACAAACTCGGACTCTCTTAGCCGGCCCGTGCTCTTGAGAGCCCTCGACATGGTCCCTGGTTTGCCTTTTTCGGGAGTGTGAAGCTTCAGCTCGATCTTGCGAGAGCGCGAGGCCCGACGCTACAGCTGCCGGTGGATCGAGCTCGGCGAGAGTATCTTGCACCCGAGAAGAGTCCTCTGCTTTCTTACTCTTCTTCGAAGACTTCTTCTTCTTCGTCTTCCTCTGATCAACCTGATCAGGTGAGCCCGCAGCAGGTGGCAACTCTTCTGGCTGCACTTCGTTCTGTTCAGCAGCAAGGACTGGGGTCGGCTCAGCCACCTCCGTTTCCTCTTCATCAAAGAGAGTTGGGATTTCGTCAATGGAAAGCATCCTGGCAGCTCGGGAGCGTTGAGTTCGCGTCTTCAGTGATTGGCGTTTGGGAGCGGTTCGAGGCTTGCTAGCTCGAGTTCTCGGCTTGCGTGGTTTTGGTTCTCGAACGGAGCCTGAAATGAAAATGTGTTTAAGGAGGAGTTCGGAGTAAATTCAGAATAAAGTGAGTAAAGATAGAATTCGATGAACATACCCGCTTTCTTAGCTCGGCGTTGTAGGATTTCTTCCCAAACCTCCGGCCAACGACGTTTACCGGCTTCGCTGAATGCTTCTTCGAACTCAGAGGTGAGTCCGGAGTTGAGAAGGAGACTCGGAAGATGACGACCTACAAAAATAAGACGAAGTCGAGTTAGCAAGCAGTAAAAGTCAAAAGTTATCTAAGTGTGAAATCATCTAATCTACCAATCGGAATCTTCCAATTCGACTGAATTGCGATGTCAGAATTGCTGACGGTGAGATCGTTCATTTCAATATAGAAGTACTGGGACTCCCAATCGTTGAATTTACTGGGCTTAGGTCCCATAACTAAATTCTTCTTCGGCTTGGCATTGGCGGCGAAGAACCACTCCTTGGACTTATGGATATTGACCGAGAAGAGGTCTTCGAAAATTCGACTCGATGGTACTTCGCCAAGCTCGTCGCATAAGGAAACGAACCCAACGTAGTTCGTTATTGAGGCTGGCATCACCTGTGTGAGAGCTACGCCGCGCCGATTGCAGTATCCCAGTAGGCGAGAGGGAATGGGGAAAGAAAGCCCGCACTGAGTGAAGTACGTCAGGTAGACGCAAAGGAAGCCTTCGGGAGCGTCCCACGGCCGATCTCTAGCCTCCGGAATGATGAAAATAATCTTGTCCGCAAGCCCGTTTGCCTCGAGCACGGCTCGAACGGCACCAGGAGAAAGGGAACAAGAGGGCACGTTGTTGGGACGAACTACTTTCCGCCTCGGAAGTGGTGGCGAAGCATGAATAACCGCCTCAATGTTGTCGACTTCAGTATCAACAACGTTCTCCCCCTGAAATTCTTCCTCGATCTCCTCGATCTCGGGGGTGTTAGCATCAACGTTCGGTCCAGCCCGAGCCTCCGTTTCACGAGCCTCTGCAGTCAGATCTTCGGTAGCTTCAATTCTGACTCTAGCACGGCTGCTGCTAGCTTCTGCAGATCTAGAGTTCTTACGAACTAATTGGGGAAGATTGCTTTCGTCCCGTGATGAACTTGACTGCTGAGGGTTTGAAGAAGAGGAGCTCGGCTCCGAGGACTCACGGTGGTCTTCCGGAAGAATTTTATTCGAGGAAGAATTAATCGAAGAGCTGGAAGACATTTTAGGGTTTGGGAAAGAAGATTTGAAGGAAATAAAGAACAGTTTGAAGATCAACCGGAAAGTTTGAAGGTTGATCGGAAAAATCAAGAGTTCGCGGCGGCGAGAGTTGAAGAAACGAGAGAAAACGAAGAACAAAAACTAGAGAGAGAAATGAAATCTAGAGAGAAGGGAGAGCGGCGTACCTTATATATGCTTGAGGCGAGAATAATGAATGCGAGAAGAAGAGTTGCCCTTTATACACAGTGGGAATCGTGGGTTCCTCGATTTTCGCGAAAAATCCCGTAATTCACGCGCCTCATTGAAGATAGGCGCGAAACGTCCGGAAATGCGAAACGACAACAGTTACCGAGCTCAGTTTGTGATCCAATAACCGAAGAATTGAGTTCAACTGAAAGTCACCTCCTTTCACCGAACTGAGGGGGGGCTAACTGTTGGAGGTGAAAACCGCACCCCAGTTTTCTCCGGTACAAACTGAGATCGGCGAACCGTAAGCCCGGTTTACGAAAGGATGTACCGGGAGAAGATGGGCCGAGCGAAGATGGGCCGAAGATAGCCCATTAGGCCGAGGTCGGTGGGAAACCTCTCAAAGGAATAGAAGGTTTCCTTGAGCTCGGCCGAAATAGAAAAGTTTCCTGAGGGAAAAAGGAAACTTTAGAGAGAAAAGGAAAGGAACCGAGAGAAAAGGAAATTCCTCTCGGTCCCATATCGTCTAAGGCGTGCTTGAAGACCGACTTATGAGATATATATAAAGGGAGACGAATCAACATCAGAGAACACAAGTTATTCCCAAGAAGACTTAAAGACTGAGAACTCGTTACGACAGCTTCTTAGTCGCATTAAGTCTTAGTTCGTTATTGCCTATTGAAATAACCGAACTCAGTTGTATTTCACTTGATTCAATCTAATAAAACCGAGCTTCCGATCTAAATTATTGTTTTGTCCCTTGTCGATATTCACATATCAACACCAACTAATTTTATTATGGTCATTATCTAAAACAGTAATTAAATCTAAATTTAACTATAAAAAACTTAAAATTAAAATATTAATACGAATATGAACTAAAAACTTGATAGTTTAGTCAACAAAAAAGAGTTTCAAATCCCAAAATATGTTACATAGATTTCTTAGTCCAAAAAAAAAGACATAAAGAAAAGAACATAAAACTTAAAAGTTTAATTCATAGAGTTAAGAGTTATGAGTTTGGTGCGGGTGAGGAATCGTTTGAGAGAGCAGCTGGTGTAGGGGCTGGTTCATTGGTTTGTGCAGTGGCTGGTGCAGGGGCTGTTGCATTGGCTGGTGCGGCTGTTGATGTTGTGGCTGCTGATGTTGTGGCTGCTGTGGTGTTTGCTTGAGAAGCCAAAAACGATGGAAAGACGGGATCCTTGTTTTTGACATATGAGAAGAGTAACTCCAAGTGTTTCTGAGCAGCTTGTGCCTCCTCATCACGTCGAGAATATTCAGCTTCTTGCTCGGCGATCTTTTGACGAGCGGCTTTGAGTTGTTCTTGCATCTCTAGGATTGATGAGGAAGAGCTTGCATAACAAGTATCTTTCCTTTTTTTTCCCGGTGACTGTCTCTCCAATTGCGCCAAGTCCATAAGGGTGTCCCTTGTCATCTATTTCAGTAGAGTAAAACAACAACAAAAACAACAACTGATCTCAGCAAAAATCTTAGGATTAACCAACAAGAATCAAGCAACTCATCCCTGAACCAACAAGAACCAAGCGACTCATGTATGAACCAACAAGAACCAAGCGGCAACAAGAACCAACAAGAAGCAAAAAACAGAAGAGCCAAAACAAGAGAAGATGATTACCAAAACACAAAACGAAACCAACATGAACCAGAACACTATCAAATCCAACATGAACACTATCAAAACACAAAACAAAACCAATACGAACCAGAACAAAACACAAGCGGCAACTAATCCACGACATAGACATTATCAAGTCCAAAGAAACTAAAGAAGAGAAGATGATTATCAAAACCAGATAATCATTATCAAGTATATTTCTGTTCGAAAGAAACATATTAAAATGCTAAGAAGAAGTAAAAAATCGAAATTACCTTAAGGAAGATATCATCCTTTTCTTCAACTGTTAGGGTTCGATGTGTGGACTGTTGGGAAGAATTCTCTGAAGTGTCTAGACCGTCCACATCCAGTTGACTCACAAGCTCTTCTAAGTTCTTCTCATACGCCTGAGCTACCTTCTCAGCCTTTCGATCAACGAATGTGCCATCTGCTCTGGTATATGTTTTCATAAACACTTCACCAAGAGACACGAGACGCCCTAATGCTTCCTCCTATGATGATAGAAACAAAGACAAATCATCGGACAAAAAGAAAACCCAAAAACTCAAAATCCAAAAACTCATAACCCTTTACCATTTCCTGTTGCACTGTCAAGTGGGATTTCTGGCCGAAGACATGTTTGTGGACTCCAAGTCTACCAAGGTTTGAGTTACGGCACTGTGATGCAGTGGAGCTCCTCTCAATTGCATCGGGAGTGTCCCAATGAGCCCACATTTCAGTCCAAAGCTCTGAGGCAATCCAAGATGGTCTCTCACCACAGTTTTTAACTTGAGAGACAATATCTTTCATCCTTTTTTTGGCCCTCTTCAAGAATCCTTGTTTGACCAAGTCGGTCAGCCCGAGATCCCAATTTTACTTCCGCTACACATTAAAACAAGAGAATCAATATGTATTAGTGAGATAAAACAATGAAAATAATATGTATTAGTGAGATAACACAATCAAACAATGAAAACAGAAGCAAGACATTACCGCAAAAGTTCTGAAATTCTCTCTTGAACAGCTATAGGCGTTCTCTTCCAACTGTAGTAAGGACCATCACACTTCTTTCGGAAGATGCCAGAAATGACCCGAGAAAATTTGCCTTTGTCCCGGTTAAACCTTGACATGAAAATCAAAAGAGTCAGAGACAAAAATACTAAACCAAATACAAACACAATAACACAAAAATACTAAGTCAAATATACCAAGGCAAAGACCAAAAACGAATTGGGATTTGTGTGTAGAACACTAACCATGTGGTTTGGACATCGGGTAGAGGATGTGGACTCAAGATGGGTAGATGTTCTCGGCCAGGAAGAGCCAACAAATCTTCAAGCATCTGTTGGTAGTCCGGTTCTTGATTAACAGCGAGAGGAGACGGTTGATGTTGTTGATTGTTTTGAGGAGGTTGCTGCTCTTGATTCTGAAGAGGCGGTTGGTATTGGAGAACATAAACAGGCGGAGGCGGTGGCTGTTGAAGTTGGAGAACATAAACCGGGAGCGGTTTGATAACACCGTATTTTGACCACTTTTATGGATCGTTTTGAAATGCTTTTTCTATGTTTTTAATTGCTTTTAAGTACTTTTATTACGTTTTTATAGTATTTGTAGTTCCAAAACTCTTTTCAGGTAACTTGGGGAAAAGCTTAACAAAATGGATAGAAAACCAGATTTTAGCTCAGAGTCAAACTGTCAGAAGTTCACCCCTGATTGAAGGCCTTCTCACCGTCTGATCCAGCTCAAATTTGGAGACCTTAAAGATGGAAGTATCAGCTTTCCAGTGCACTTTACAGCTTAGCAATCCAACAATTCAATCAAAAGATACGCGAAGAGCAAGATGTCCCGTAAACCAGCTGGCAAGCACTTCCACACGCGGCCAACAAGCATTTTCCCGCGGTCAGGAGCATCCCGACCGCGGCAAACCACTCATCCACCGCGGTCACACTTGTCCCGACCACGGCCTTCAACCTCCGAGCCCAAAAAGTCCATTTCTGAAGCCCACATTTGGAGAAACCCTAAGTGACGTCCAGAGAGGTCTTGAGCACTATAAATACATGTCTTAGGAGCCCTAGAAAGGGGGTAACCGAATATCATCTATCATTACTTCATACTTTTATTGTTTTTGCTTTAGCTTTTAGGGACAGAGAGATTTGTTCTCTTGAACCCTTGTTCTTTCTTTTTCAATTTCGATTTTCTATTCTACTTCTTAATACTATGTCTTTGATTTCGTTTATTTTGTCTGAGTAGTTTTATTGTTGGGATTAAGGGATTTTCGATGGGGATTTATATGTTCGATGAGGATTCCATGAGCTTTTGAGCCGAATCTTAGAACTTTTTCTTCTGAATTCGTTTTTACTGCATGAGAGTAGCGTCATGAACTACAATCTGATCCAGATGCTTGGTGACACGAAAGTGTTCATCAGGTATCAGATCTAGTTTGGGAGAGCAAAACAAACATAGGAGTGGAAACCTACCTATGGGCGATTTGTGAATTAGGACGAGTCTTAAACATAATGCATCTCTTCTCTTCCAGGGCCAGAGTGGAAACCTACTGGTCAGGGTTGAGAGAGATAGTTGTCTATGATCACGACAGTGGCGTATTCATACGTCCGTGACTCCAGTTCGAAAAGTTTAAGCTAAGATCTTACAAAATTTCCTCTCTAGCAATGTTTTGAATCGTTCGTACCCCTGAGAAAACTTCCGTGAACCCCAACGCTTTCTTCCTTATTGATTTACACCGATTTTCTTTAAAGCTTTAGTTCAATATTGTCTTTCCTTTTTAGTTCATTTTCATTTAAGCATTAGAATATCCGTTTTTATCATTTTTAGTCATTTTCATTAAGTTTAGTTATTACGTCATTTAATTTCCGTATTCTCTTTTAATATTTCGTTTTTACATTTTAAACACACTACCAAACCCCCACTAAACCGTTTTTGTTCTAGGCTTCCTTACTTTAACTTATTTCAAAGGCTTTTTGCAGGAAATGATCCTCCTTCCCTGTGGATTCGATCCCTAAGTACTACAATTGATCAGATGTGCACTTGCGGCTATTGATTTCAATTAGGGTAAAACTTGACAACCCTCTCAACACACGACAACACACATCACGGTTGTTGCTGGGGAATCTTGACTGGCGGATTCTGTGTCGCTGCTGGATACTGCTGAGGAAGAACCGGCGGTGGTCTGGAATGCTGCAACACCGACGCCTCCGCTTCGTCCGACGATCGGTTGGTGGCATGAGACGACGAGCCGACTCCGCCGCTTGATCTTGCACTGGAGTTTAAACGGTCTCCACCGCCGGCTTTAACACTTCATCATCTACCTCTTTTTGAAGCCATTAGAAAGGATTCGAAAGATTTCGAGTTTTTAATTCGGGTTTGAGATTAGAGATTTGAAAGATTTCGAGAGAGGATTTGAGAGATTAAGGATTGGATATTAAGGATTTGAGAGAGATTTTGAGAGAGGGATTTGAGATAGATGATTTGAGAGAGATTTTGAGAGAGTTTTCGAGAGAGGCAGAGAGGATTAGGGTTTTCGGGGTTATGAGAATGAATTTTGATTAAGCGAGGAAGAATGATTTTTGTATTGTCTTTGTTTTTAACGGAGGAGATTTAAAAGAGTCGCAAGATTCAGTCGCAATTAATAAAATGGGAGAAATAATTGCCGCTTAAATTAACAAATAATTCAAAACTTTGGACCATCAATGGTCCTAAAAATTTTTACAAAAAGAAGTTGCAAAATCATATCTATTCAGTCACAAATTGCAACTAATGTTGGACTAATTGAGAAGAGTCACAAGTCAATACCCTAAACCCTAAATTTTTAGATGAAAAAATGGCAAAAACAAGACCTCACAATCATTCTTATTTCTATTTTAACACTATAACAATCTATTTTAATAACAAAATGAAGAAAGCTAAGTATTTTTTGAAAGATTTCTACATTTTCAAATCATTCCTTATAAGACTTATGCACATTCGAAACATTTAGTGAGAATTGGCAAAAAATGTAGAATATGAAAGTTTAACTTCAAGTATGAAGCTTTATTGTTTTATTTAGTTCTAAACTCTGTACAAATGTTTTAATTAACATTTTCCACTTCTATTTTGATAATGTTAAGCATACAATTAAAAGCGTTGCTAAGTTGTAATAAATGAGTCCCAAATTCAGGTGTTGGTCGCAAAATCATCTTTAAGCGGTCACAAATAACCAAGTTGCCATTCTAATGCACATAACCAAGTTGCCATTCTAATAATCAATTATTTTTTTTCCATAAAGTATTTAATCGTATATCCGGTAAATAATGAAAATCGATTTCTGGGCATATTGAACTCAGGACTGTTTTATACATTTTCAATGCACATAACCAAATTGCCATTCTAATAATCAGTTGTTTTTTTCCATAAAGTATTTTATATATAATCGTATATTCGGTAAAATAATGAAAATCGATTTTTGGGCATATCAAACCCAGGACCATTTTATACATTTTCAGTGCACATAACCAAGTTGCCATCGTATTAATCAATGATTTGGTTTACGAAAGTATTTAATACATAAACTTATATCTAATAAATTTCTTAACACACATCAATTTCTGAAATTTAAATACACATTAATATTTTTAGAGAAATTGAATGAATAGTCTTAAGAAACTAAAAGTTTTCTAACATAGCCCTTCATTTGGGAATCTACCCAAACTAGCATTTATTAAAGATTAAAAAATTAAAAAATTAAAAAATTAAAATGACAAAAAATAGATCTATTCTATTAAAACAGAAGCACATTTAGTGCTTGCATCCAAACACTCCCAAAGTTTTTTTTTTATAATATTATATTTAATTTTTATATTTAATTTCCGAAAATTAGTTATTAATTTAGATATTTTTAGATTTCCTAAAATCTAGGTCATCTTTAATTTAAATTTTAAATTATTAGAAATTTAATTAAATTTAGTTACAAAAATTTGCATTCAATTTAATTTAAATTCAAAAAATTCAAAAAAAATTATAATTAAATTTTATTACGAAAATTTAGATAATAATTTTAATACTTTAGAATTTCTTAAATACAGGAAAGATTTAATTTAAAATTTTTACTTTAAATAATATTTTTATAAAAATGCATAGTAAATAAATATTTTATCGTATTTTATCATAAACAATCGGTCTAAAATATCAAATATTTGAGATTAATAAATATTTATATTATACAATAATATGATCGAGCTGATAAGAGTTATATATATATATATATATTTAAAGTCCATGAGTTAATTTATTAAAACATATAAGATATTAAGATGATTTGAGACAATTAAACTAACAGGTTAGCCCGTTTATATATATATATATATATATATATATACATTTTTAATAGCACAAATAGTAAATAAATATCTTATTATATTTTTTCATAATCAATTGGTCCAAATATTCCATATTAGTAAATATTTATAGGGTTATACAATTATAATTATAGTCTTATACGGGTTAGTTTGTCAAAACATGTAAGATATTAAAAATGATTTAAGACAACTAAACGGATGAATTAGCAAATTCATAGATATATAGATTGTTTATGTGTAAATCTAAATTCACATAATAACAAAGTTTATAATTAACATTAGATCAATGTATACTTAATTAACGTATACTCTTATTCTACTAATATACAAATTTTACTGTTTAAAATTAAAATATTATAACAATTTTTTTATTTAAAAAAATAAATAATAAAAATAAATTATATCTAAACAAAAAAATAAATGCAACTTATATTAGAAATAAAAAATAAAACATTTTCGTGCGGACCTACGGAGTTAAAATCTAGTTTTCGAAAATGGAGATCGTCTTCTTCACCCTTGGATGGGTCAAAATTTATCATCGCGATCCTTCGAATTGAATAATGGAATCTGCTCCTCCAAAATCAATGAATATACTGAGGCGTTTCCTGGAGAATTTGATTCAAGAATCAATCGCAAAGTTCTAAGAGTTTATAAAATTGATTTTATACTTCGATGGAGTCTTGATGGCTGAGTAGAGAAACTGAAACAGATAATCGTGGAGAGAAGAAGACAGAGAGCAAGATGCCTCCAGAAGACGATTGATGCCCGGTCAGTTTCTACTCCTTTATAGTTAATTAGTTAGGCCTTACTTTCAAGAGATCTTTTAGAAATGTCTCTGTATATGTTACTTTTTCTCGCTTAACTCTTTCTATCTGGCTGATAATGAAGTTTCTTTTGCATAAGCAGGTTTTTAAAAGGATCACGAAATGGAGAAGAATATTGAGAATTGTGGTTTTGATGAGATAGGTTTTGATGAGATAGGTTTTGAGGGTTCTGCTATTATTAGCGAGGGATACAGTGTAGAATATAGTGTTTCTAAGGAGGCACCATGTGCAACAGAAGACCTTTCTACGTGGTAACGTAGAAGGTCGTCAGACTTTGGACAGGAAAAATGCTCTAACAGGATCCTCCTCTGGTTCTAATTCGAAGGGCTTGAGGACAAAACCAGAAAAATTGAGAAGAAAAGTTGTTGAATGCCATGCTGCTACTTGTGAAGATGGTGACAAAATCCTTGCAGCTGAATATTACGAGGGACTGAAAACCCATCAGGATGTGTATTCTTCAAGTGAAACAGTAACTTAATCATGCCTTAAATTTTCTGGCTCTACAAAGCTTAATCGTTCAGTTACTTGGGCGGATCAGAATGCTGGCCGTGGTGCTCTTTGTGAGGTTAGAAACAATGATATCAAAGCAGGTCTTAACCTGTCTTCTACTGATACAGAGGATGCCAATAGTGTATCACGCCTTGCATTATCAGAAGCCTGCGGGACGGCATTGACCCAGGCTGCCGAAGATGTTTCTTCGGAAGATTTAGATGCAAGTAATGCCGATAAGTTCATAGAAGGTGTTAATTATGCTATGATACGCTTTAGGTGTTCATACGTTGTTGATTTCCATAAGGTCCTGAATGTTGGACTTTGTCATGTCTTATATAGCTGCGAAAGCTGGAATCGTTTTGTTGCCAAGTACGCATCAACTTGCTGAAGAGGTTGACAAGGAGAATGTCGAGGAAGAAATGGCTGAAGAGGAACCAACTCTTCTGAAGTGGCCAAATAAGCCCGGGATTCCAGATTCTGATATGTTTGACCGTGATCAATCTTGGATTGATGGACCTCCAGAGGGCTTCAATCTAACTGTAAGTTTCTTGTAAGAATATACAAACTCGAGGGCTAAAGGGCTAATGTAATGACTGAGCAGTTTAGGAAGCCACCTTACACATTTAGGAAAACTATTCTAAACCGTATAAATTAGAACTTTTGTATCCATTTATATACAGCAACTCAAATTTGGTCACATATGTCAACACAATGTGACAACTGATATTGTTGTATGTTTACTTGAATATTTAGTAAGTTATTAATGTTTTAAATAATTCATTCTAAAACGTGTGATATGAACTTTTATGTCTATTTAAACAACAATTTAAATTTAGAAAGGGAAAAATGCCATTTAAATCCCAAACTTTCAAATTTAGACTAATTTAATCACGAATTATCGGTTAAACCCTTTAAACTACAAAGTTATATTGACTTTTTCTTTAAATCCCAAACTTTGTTTGACTAAGCCTAAAAAAGCCCAGCGTTAATTTGATTAACAGACCCAACTAACGGGGTTAACTCCTCTATTAAGTTTTTGTTAAATCAAAACGACAAGCTTCCACAAACATAAATCCCAAATCGAAATTTTTCAACCTAAATCATAAAATTGATTTTTCCCCAAATCAAAACCTTCTCCTCCAATTCCGTTGATAGAGATATCGATTAGCTCATAGAAATTTCGACTCTTGTCTCTCTCTATCTCCTCTCCTCTTTTACTTCCTGAATCGATGAATTCTTCTTCTGAACTATCTGGTATCATCGAAACCGTGGATTGCCTTCGAAGTATGTATGTGGATGTCATATCGAGTTTTTAAGGAGTACCTTAGGACCGCAAGCTTGAAATCATCAGCAGAGTTGAACGTTTTCCCTAACACTAGCAGCTCCTCAGGTTCTTCGAGCTCTCTCTGCCTTTCTCTTCTTTCTGCTTTCTCCTCGTCGTCGTCATCAGAGTCGGATGATAGTGGATCGGGGATCTTCTCATCATCCCATACATCATCTCCACTGTCTTCATCAACCCCAGCATCTTCATCTCTCGCTGCTTCTCAATATTCGACTAAACTATCGCATCGTTCTTCTGGAAGCACTTCAGCATTTTCATCTTCTTCTTCTACTCTTGCAGCATTCGTATCTTCTTCTTCATCAACAGCTTCATCATCAGCCTCATTGAAATCTTCATCACCAACGACCGCACAGTCATCTCCAGGTACAATGTCACGTTCAAGCTCATCTTCCCCGCCTTCAATTGCAACCTGATCCTCAACTTCGGGTTCTTTACTTTGACATGATGAATTTTTCTTACGCTTATTTTTCGGCATGATGAGATTGAGAAAGACGGATACGAACGAGGTATATGATTTTGATGAGAGAATCAAAATTGATTTTGGAATTAGGGTGGGTGTGGAATCGATTTTCTGAGAAATCGATTCAGTAATTAGGATTTGCGAGTTGATTTATTTGGGGATTTCAGATTTTTTTTAATTAGCATTAAGCTTGTCGTTTTGATTTAACAGAAGCGTTAAAAGGAGTTAACTCTGTTAAATGGATCTGTTAATCAAATTAACGTTGGGCTTTTTTTGGTTTAGTCAAACAAAGTTAGGGATTTAAAGAAAAAGTCAATACAACTTTATAGTTTAAAGGGTCCAACCAATAGTTCATGATTAAATTGGCTGAAATTTGAAAGTTGGGGATTAAAATGGCATTTTTCCCAATTTAGAAAGCAGTCTCCCACATTTGAGAATGAATTCCTTAAATGTAAGATGAGAATTTGTGTACTTTCATACAAATTTCGTTAGATGTACTTTCACAAATCCTACTCGCTATGTGGCTCGAAGTAGCTTTAATTTTGGAATTTATGAAACTTCTTGAACTTGTAGATAAGATTCTTACAAATTTGGTAAAGCCATCCTAAATTGTATCAAAGCAAAATTTATAAAGTTTTTCAAAATAAAATAAAATAAAATATCCAAACGTTTTACGAAGCTTTAGGAACCCATTGCACATGAAATTTTTTCTTAAGTTTTCAAAAACCTTCCTAAACATTTAGGAAGCTTTTTAACACATTTAAGATGACACTAGATTCTAACCCCATGCATCCGCACGAGAATATTTTTTATTATTTAACGAATTTTGTAATATAATTTGTGTTTTTGAGTTTAAATATAATTATTTTTATAAATATATTTTTTAATAAGTGAAAATATTGATTTTTGTGTTTAGATATATTTTTATAGTATTAAAATTAATTATGATTATAAAAATATAATTTTTACCCGTCCGCTAATATTAATTCAAAATGAACTATTATAAAAACATAATTCTAACTTTTCCGTTCATATTACCGTATAATATAAATATTTGTTATAAATTTGAGATGTATTAACAGTATTATTTAGCATTATAGTTTTCTAAAATTTAATCAATGAATGGAGTGTACAACTGGTTTTTCAAACCACATTTTAGTGTATGCAATAATTTTTATTTTTTATATTGTTATTTTGTATGAAAAATATATTTTTGAGATACATGTATAATTTAAAATTAGTGATTTTAGTTACCAAAATATTTTGAACCCGGTTTTTATGTATATTTTTAGTTATATAAATTTTAAAAAATATATTTTTAATATTTAAATTATACATTTGAATTTTACCTATTATTTTATTATTAATTTGTAAATAAATCATAATAGTAAATATATTATATAAGCAACATAAATATCATATCATTACATTATTATAAATATTTAATATTTCAAATATGACCATTATTTTTCATACGTGAATTATTTTTTTTTCAAAAATTCTACATATTTTTGATAAAAATGTTTAATAGTATAGAAATTATTTAAATTAGAATCTTTAAATCAAATCTAAATTAATATCTGATTTATTATTTTTAATCAAATCAAATCAAATCTAAATTACCTATATTTAAGGAACTCTAAAAATATTTAAATTAGTAACTAATTTTCGAAATTAAATATAAATAATTATTAAAATTATTTTTAAACACTAAAAAAAATTAGGAGTGTTTGGAAGCAAGTACTAAATGTGTTTCTGTTTTAATATAATAGACTAGATTTTAACCCCGTGCGTCCGCACGAGAATGTTTTATTTTTTATTTCTAATATAAGTTGCATTTATCGTTTTTTTTAGATATAATTTTTTTTTGTTATTTATTTATTTAAATCAAAAAAGTGTTATCATATTTTAATTTTAAACAGTAAAATTTGTATATTAGTAGAATAAGAGTATGCGTTAATTAAGTATACATTAATCTAATATTAATTATAAACTTTGTTATTATGTGAATTTAGATTTACACATAAAAAATATATATATATCTATGAATTTGCTAATACATCCGTTTAGTTGTCTTAAATCATTTTTAATATCTTACATGTTTTGACAAACTAACCTGTATAAGACTATAATTATAATTGTATAACCCTATAAATATTTATTAATATGGAATATTTGGACCAATTGATTATAAAAAATATAATAAGATATTTATTTACTATTTGTGCTATTAAAAAATGTGTATATATATATATATAAATTGGTTAACCTGTTAGTTTAATTGTCTCAAATCATCTTAATATCTTACATGTTTTAATAAATTAACTCATGGACCTTAAATATATATATATATATATATATATATATAACTCTAATCAGCTCGATCATATTATTGTATAATATAAATATTTATTAATCTCAAATATTTGATATTTTAGACCAATTGATTATGATAAAATACGATAAATTATTTATTTACTATGAATTTTTATAAAAATATTATTTAAATTTTAAATTTTAAATTAAATCTCTCCTGTATTTAAGAAATTTTAAAGTATTAAAATTATTATCTAAATTTTCATAGTAAAATTTAATTATAATTTTTTTTGAATTTTTTGAATTTAAATTAAATTGAATGCAAATTTTTGTAACTAAATTTAATTAAATTTCTAATAATTAGAAATTTAAATTAAAGATGACCTAGATTTTAGGAAATCTAAAAATATTTAAATTTATAACTAATTTTCAAAAATTAAATAAAAAAATATAAAAATATTATAAAAAAAACTTTAGGAGTGTTTGGATGCAAGCACTAAATGTGCTTCTGTTTTAATAGAATAGATTCCTAAATTTTTAGAAATAATTCTTAAAAATATAGAAAGTCCTCCTCAATCATATGTTAATTACTGCTTGGTCAAATAAAAATTAAGGAAGTTTTCCTAAACTTTTGGTTAAGCTTTCATAAATTTATAAAAAAAAAATAATTCTTCAAAAATATCATTTGAAACATTTAGGAAGTCCTTCTAAATGTTTTAGGATGACCTTACTAAATTTGTATGAATAATTACTAAATATCTAGATGTGTTTCCTAAATTTTGGAATTTATGAAGCAATTTCTAAATTTTAGGAAAATTTCTTACAAATTTAAGAAAATCTTCCTAAATTGTATGTTAAGAGTATGTTTGAATTTTTTACTAAATCATTTGATTACTATTTGATCAAATAAAAATTTAGGAAGTATTTCTACACTTTTAGCAAGGCCTTCGTAATAGTGTAGATAGTTTTTCTAATATTTGAAAATTCATTTTTAAATATTGAGGAAATTTTCTAAACTTTTAGGAAGACCTTACTAAAATTTATAACTTGTCATTCAAAGTGAATCGATTTTTCTAAGTGTTAAACTTCTAAACTTTTTTATTCAGGCTACAACTACGGACAACTACCAACATAAGAAGTAACAATCTCTCTATCTTCTATCAAACATAGCCGCCTTTCGGATTCACCTTTCTCCTTGATTTTTTTCTTGTTGAAGTATGTGCCCTGAACCTCGATGTACCCTCAGCCAAATGGTATAAACAAAATGTCAGTTACGTTCAACAAGCTATGTGTTCTGACCTTTATCGTACTGTATGTCCATCTGAAAAACTTTTGCTTGCCTAGAAGCAGTCACCCTTGAAAGAGTGCGTAATATTGGAAATCTGTTTTTTCCTAAACATCTTAGGAAATCTTAAATTTTTATCTCACAATTCTTACTTAAATTTAAACTTTATATTCTTATATGTCACAATTGTTGGACATACTAAATCTAAAAGTGAGGGAATGAAGCAAGATAAATTAGGAATCCTTCACCTCCATCGAAACAAAGACTGTTTACAAATTCAGGAAGCCCTTGCTGAAATATCATGAATCCTTCTTGAAATTTTCGTAATAGTAACAGACTGAGTCTAAAATGAGGCATTCAAAACCGTTTTTACCTCATAGAGATAATATATGCTCAAAGTGGATAAGATCCATGTAATCCAAAGTAACAAATTCTTCTCACAAACACAAAGGCATATACAAAGATTTTGAATATGACTACATAGAACGAGAATCAGTAGCTGAGTGATTCTTATGCGCTAAGAGCACCACCACCCTTGGCATGACCGTCCATCTTAGTGATAATTACAGGTCCCACAACAACACTTTGCTTAAATGCTTGAGCTTGATCAAATGCAACTTGACCAATACTGCTGTCCATAACAAATATAATGCGATCTGGTTTCTACAAAATGAATAGACCATGATCTACCTGCAAAATCAACCAGGAACAAACATAAGACTTCAAAATAAGAGATCATATCGTTACTTCAGGTTTCAGCAACTTGGCGATGCTAACATCTCTGTTTCAAAGCTCAGTGCCGTGTCTGTCTCAACGTCAAATGGGAAGTAAATGTTTCGGACACCCTACAATCGAAAGTTGAAGTCTTTAATGATCATAAGCTGAGGAATTCTAACTAGGAAAATTATAAGATCCGATCTTTTGTACTTATTAACCCAAAGATTCTAGTTTATAAACGAAAAAATCTGAAATATTATCAACTCCAGAATCGGAAAAACACTGATTTTACTACCCTGGAACTGTAAAAGGTCGCATTTCTCACATCTTGTTCATAGGTTATGAAACAGATTATGGATAAGAGTAATAGTAAAGTGATTGTTGTTACTTACTTTTTGTCAGTGATCCTAAGACGCAAGAATAAGCCACCACCATATCTTCTCTTGCATAATAAGTCCAATTTTCGGAAGGCGAAACTGCAGGACTGAAACTGGCGATTCCAGTCGGTGTCAGCCGTCGAATTAACTCAATTCTTAACTCGGTAGAGTAAAAAGCGGTCCAACTCGTCCTCTATTCAACTGAGTTCTCATGGGTTAACCGTAGACGAGAAACTCACCCCTCAAGCTTGGCTTATATTTAAACGAATTTACCGTCGTGCCACTTCGATGATCGGCGTTGGATAACAACGGAAACTGGATTCGAGACGGCACTTCTAAAATCGATCGTTGTTTTCTTCTAAAATCAAAATCACCGCCGTAAACTAGATCATAGTAGATGCTAGAGGTACCGTTTCTTTAGGTGACGTAGATGAGATGCAGAGGAGATGAACCTTCTAGTTAAATTAGGGCTTTGTCGGGAAGGATAGAGATGAGAGCAATTGAGTCTGTCAAGTCCGGTGACGGGACTATATCCGGCAATGATTTCTGCAGGTGAAGGTGACGATCGAAGAAAGTTTTTCAGGTACAAGTTTTTTAGTTTATTTAGGAGATTTTCTCTCCAACGAGTCCTATTGTCGTCCTCATGAAAAAGGAGGACTTCTTCTGAGAAAATTTAGTTTTTGGGGACTATTTTAGATAATTGCCCATATTTAAAACACGTTTATTTCTAAACACACATTAAATAAATTCAATTGGAGATACAAAGACCGGATGATAGTATTATTCAAATTCTCCATCTTCATCATCTGAAGATGATAAATTACAAAGAGGACGCATCTTCATCATCTGAAGATGATAAATTACAAAGAAATTCATCCTCTGCTTCTGCATCTTCGATCTCAACATCGATTTCTTTAGAACGATGGTTTCCCTCTAATAACACCGTATTTTGACCATTTTAATAGATCGATTTTTAATGCTTTTCAACTGCTTTTTATTTCTTTAAAGTGTTTTTACTATTATTTTTTAGTATTTGTAATTCCCATACTCTTTTCAAGTAATTAAAGCAAAAAGTGTGCATTTTATAGCAAAAGATCATTTTGGATAAATGTGGGCCGTCAGAAGTTTCACATCTGATGAAGATCTTCTCACCGTCTGATCATCCCCAAAATTGGACTGAATATAAAGGAGACAACTAGCTTGCAAATGCAATTGGTTTGAAGGCAATCCAATGGTTAGATCTTTGGATATACTTGATGCATTCAAGACATGTTTTGTAGTCTCTTGAAGGAAGCAAGCACAGAATGAAGATTCAACCTCAAAGACCAATCCCTGCGGGTCCAGGAGCCACGACCGCGGAGAACACACTCTCGACCATGGTTACGAGCCTCTGGCCGCAGCCAAACCCCAATTCACCGTGGTCAGAAGCCTCGCGACCAGGGCCGACTAAAAGGCTGGGCCATAACCCCGTTTCAAGCCCAATTCGTCTTCTCTTCATAGAAAACCCTAAGGACGACTGGAAAGAGGTGAAGACCTATAAATATGTATCTAATCAGACATATTTTCGTGTGCCTCAGAAGAATCCCTTTTGCGAGCCACCAAATTTAGTTTTTAGGGTTTTTTTTGTTCTTATGTTCTTAGTTCTTAGTTTAGGGAGATAGAGATTTCTCTTGAACCCTCTTTATGTTCTACCTTATTGTAAATTCGGTTTTTACTTCTATGCATCTTTCAATTTCGTTTTCATCTTCTTCATATTAGATTAGTTGTTTTAAAGGATTTGAAGAGAAGTTTTCTCCGAGCTTAGATCTCGAAATCGAGATGCTTCTTCTTC
Source organism: Eutrema salsugineum (assembly GCF_000478725.1). Lineage (NCBI taxonomy): Eukaryota > Viridiplantae > Streptophyta > Magnoliopsida > Brassicales > Brassicaceae > Eutrema > Eutrema salsugineum. The sequence continues at coordinate 18,277,663 of NW_006256829.1, read as the reverse complement.
TTCTCCTTGTCTGTTTTTTCTCTACTTCTTTTTTCTTATAAATCTATGCACGTCTTTTCTATTTACTTTATGCACGTTTTGGAATGAGGAGGTATGATTTTAAAGGCTCGATTGAAGGGAATCGACTATGATCGATAGGGATCTTCGCGAGATAAACCAAAGCTGAATTCTAGAAATCATTCTTCTGAATTTATAATTAAAGCATGGATCTAGCGTCGCAAACTAGAGACTGATCCAGGTTCTTGGTGATGCGAAGGTATTAATCCGGGGCCAGATCTAGTTTGGGAGAGCAAAACAAACATAGGAGTGAAAACCTACCTATGGGCGATTTGTGAATGTTGACGAGTCTTAAACATAATGCATATTTTCTCTTTAGGGCCAGAGTGGAAACCTACTGGTCAGGGTTGAGAGAGATAGTTGTCTATGATCACGACAGTGGCGTATTCATACGTCCGTGACTCGAGTTCTAAGAATTTACTAGGATCAATATTAAGAGCTTTGTTCATCCTTTAGATTTATTATCGATTTATTCACTTCTAGTTTTTTAAACCCTTTTTAAAACCTTTTTTAAAACCCTTTTCAAAACCCTTTTTAAAACTCTTTTCAAAACCTTTTCAAATCCCTTTTTAAAATACATATATAGAAATCGCACAACCTATCCAAAACCCATTTTTCGTCTTAGACTTTGTTTACTAATTCTGGTTCTAAGGTTCTGCAGGTAAAGCGTGGATTCTCTGAGGATCGACACCCTAAGTACTACACCCTAAATTTTCTTTAATGATCAATCAACAAGTGGACGGATTTTATACGTACATATTGGCGAATCGAATTAGGTATATTGATTACAAAAAGTAGAATTCATGGAATCTTATATGAAATACCTTTCAAACGGCTGAAAATAGTCACAATTACGCAACACATATGCATGTGCACATTTATAATCTTTCTCATTTAGCCAAAATTCATTACTTTGGCCACTTGGACGACCTACTTGAGTGAATATATCTGGTACCGGTACAGGATATACAGGTACTTCACCTTCATCATACCGAGTAGACCTTCTTCTCCGAGTGGTTGAAATGTGCGAGGCAAAGTAATGTTCAGAGAAAAACAAAATCTCGTTGTTTATGTATGACTGAACTATTGATCCTGCAAGATATCTTTTGTTCTTCGCTCTGCCTTTTAGACGTTTGAAAAATCTTTCACAGAGATACATCCACTTATATTGTACAGGGCCACCAAGTTCCGCTTCGTAAGGTAAGTGTGTCTGTAGGTGCTCCATCACATCAAAAAAAGAAGGTGGGAAGATTTTTTCCAAATTACACAGAATCATGACAATTTTATCCTTCAGAATTCGGAGGCGAGTTTAATCCAACGATCTACTACTTAAGTCACGGAAGAATGCTATAATCTCTATAACATTATTGATGCTTCAGAAGTTATATATGTCTTATATGCCTTATATATATATATGTATATATAAATGATAATTGATGATTTATATAAATACCTGATAATGCAAGATGTATGTTATGTGGTAGAAGTCTGCAAAGACAAATGGAAGCAATCGTTCCATAAATACATGACCGTTGTGACTTTTCATTCCCGACAACTTTCCACCGTTGATGTCTGCACAACTAGCTAAATCGGCTACGTATCCATCAGGGAATCTAACATCATGTTTAACCCATTGTAGTAAGCTTTCTTTAGCTTTTGAAGTCAATCTCCAAATAGGAAATGGTGCTCTTCCTCGATCATCTAAATGCAATTCTTTTCGAGAACAAAATCTTGCAATATCTAATCTTGACTTTACTGTGTCTTTTGATCTGTATTTAACATTCATAACAGTATACATTATGTTATCAAAAAAATTATTCTCGATATGCATGATATCAAGATTGTGGCGTAGTATCAGATCAGTCCAGTATGGTAGCTCCCAAAATATGCTTTCTTTATGCCAATTATGAAAATCCCCAAAGCCGTCCTTCTTTTGTTCATGACCATTTCCACCGCAATCAGATGTTTTTTGTGGTTCTATATGCCTTATAAGCTCATATAAAACATGTTCACCAGTTAAAAATTGTGGTGGGTGGTCGTTCACTGCATGCTTCCCCTTAAGAAAGTTTGTTTTATTCTTTCGTAACGAATGATTATTAGGAAGAAATTTTCTGTGACAGTCAAACCAACATGTCTTCCTGCCAGCTGGAAGATAAAATGCCTTTGTATCATCTATAGAGATAGGACACGAGAGTCTTCCATGAGTCGTCCATTCTGACAACATACCATATGCTGGAAAATCACTAATAATCCACAAAAAACAGCTTTCAAGTTGAAATTTTGATTTAACAACACATCATTTGCCTCAACTCCATTATACCATAACCCCTTTAACTCGTCGATCAGTGGTTGTAGGAAAACATCAAGACTGGCTTGTGGATGATTTGGTCCAGAATTAAATATTGTGAGAAACAAATACTCAGTATTCATGCACATATCTGGCGGTAAGTTGTAAGGAGTCATGATCACAGACGACAATGAGTGATTTTTTGACATACCAAAAGGATTAAAACCAGTACATAACCCAAGATTTACGTTTCGCGTTTCTTCGGCAAACGAAGGATTCAAATGTTGGAAATTCTTCCACTCTGCCCCATCAGATGGATGATACATTATTCCGTCTTCTGATTCATGTTCAGTATGCCATCTCATCGATGATGTAGTCTTCTCTGACTGGTACAGTCTCTTCAATCTGTCACTAATAGGTAAATACTACATACGACTGAACGAGATTTTTGTGCGTCCTTCACTGGCCTTATATCTAGGTTTTGCACAGAACTTGCAATGCTCCAATTGCTCGTCTTGTTTCCAGAAAAACATACAGTTATCTATACATACATCACATGTATTGTATGGCAGTCCTATTTTTCATATCAAAGTTTTTGTCTCGTAGTACGAACTAGGTGCTTGATTACCCTCTGGTAAATATTCCATAAATAATTCAGACCATGAGTCCATGCAGCTTTCAGCAAGTTTATGGTCTGCCTTAATGTTCATGAACCGAGCAGCCAAATATAGCTTTGAATGACCTTCACGACAGCCATCATATAGTGAAGTATTTGCAGCATCTAACATGTCGTAAAACCGTTTTGCCTTCTGGGTAGGTTCTTCATGAACATGATCATATCCACTTTGATCATGTTCATTATGATCATACTCATTATGATTAAATGGTGTAGCACCGTGAAATGCATCATTGACCATCCAGCATAGGCATTCCCTCCATCATATGTTGTTGGTTGATGATTACCAATATTATGATCTATATTATCAAAATGAGGAATATTTGATCCTCCACCAACCACATCATAATCTTCACCATGTTCGGACCCTACATAATATCCCGGCATGAATCCTCTACTATGAAAATGCCTAGAAATTGTACTTCCTTGTAAAAATTTGTTATTTGTACAATTTACACAAGGACAGTAAAAATTTGTTATTTGTACAATTTACACAAGGACAGTTATTTGTAAAAATTTCTTCGATGAGTTCATAAACCTAAGTGATGATTATTCAATTCTCATACTTAGGGATTTGCAAAGAATATTGAAGTAAAAATATTATTCTATATCTGAGAAAACTAGTTTTTACAAAACAAAAATTTGACGTCATTGTAATTGTCTTTTTCAATCTATGAATAAGTTCTTTCTGTTATTTTTTATTTATTTATTTATTTTTTTTTATCATAGAATAGTTTTGATTAAAAACACAAATTAGTAGTCAAAATTAATTACATAAAAAATTCAGTAAATGAATCCCTTAAAAAAAATCAAAACCAAAAATATTACATTAATATATGTCAATCATAAGCTGAATATAAAATGTAATTTTTTGTATTTTTCTCGTTTTATCTATTTCACGCTATCATGTGAAATTTTTATGAACATGAGGTAAAAAAAAAGTTATTTTATTTTCTTAACTGACTTAGCCAATACAAATATCTGATTTAATATTGTACATTGAAAGAAATACTAATAATCACAATTCTTGCATTCGGATTCATGAAATGTTTTTGTCTTGTATCATATTATTTATGATAATTTTTAAATAGTTTTTAATGATTATACCTCATTTTTTCTAACCAAAGTGAATAATTTTTTTTTCATTTTATTAATTTTGATTCTCATTATATTTGTTTTCTATGGAATACAAAAATCAAGATAGTCAAAACCTGTTATCCTTTTTTAGCTACTTTAATTAGTACAAATTTTGCAGTTTAATTTACAAATAAAAAAAAGCAAACTAATTAGTACAAATCTTACTCTTGTATTAAAAAAAAATTAGTTTTGAAACCAAGACAAAATATGATTATGCAATGAACTTTGCAACAAATTACTAATAACAAAAACTGACAAAGTAAATATGCTTCTCGTTTACTTCAAACATATAAAAACCGTAATTTTGCCTGATGATATATATTAAACGCATTCACGATCTTATGTAACTTCAATTAAGTATTTTTAACTTTAATATAACTTTCAGGCCCGTATGTGGTAGAAACCAAAGCTGGAAGCTCCCGTACAAGCCCCTTTGCGGTAAGTAGTTGCGATCTCTCCTCCTTGTTATGAGGCTTACCGAATATATTCAGATGCTGCTTGGTCAGTTAATTGTTACATTTGTGGTTCAAGTTAGGTTGTTAAACCTCTGTTAGATGTCATGTTATTCCAAGGATCTTGTCGGATATCTCAGTCTCCTTTGCCTTAATGACGGAACCTCTTTCTCTATTTTCAGTGCTTCGTTTATTAAAAGTGTAGGGTATCAATCATATGACATGTTTCTAGGATTGCTTGGAATTTATCATTTTTCTCAAATCCGGTGGCCAAGCTTTGGAGATTTACGCTCTTCTTTTTGACAATAAAGTAGCTTGTAGTGGCTTTGTCTATATTTCTTTTCATCATATTCTTTTTTTAGCTAATATATAAACAGATAGTCTAGCCAACTTGATTCTTTTACGCTGTAATGACTCCTTCTTTTGTGAAAACTAACTCTATTATTTTGCTTTTTTGAATTGAAAGATTAAAAAAATAATTAATATTTATTATAGTTATGTGACAAAAATTTGAATGCTAATATAAAAGTCTCTAAATATGTGTGCATATATACGTAAATAAATTTTACTATTTTATCTGTTCTTAGTTATTGATATAATTGAAACATCTAATTTAAATTTAAAATATTTCTACATTTTAATATAATTTATTTTACTTTTTTATTATTCATATAAAATTTTATACATAATTTCTTCTATTTAATAATTTTTAGAAATAATAATTGAATTTATAAAAAAAAAATTTCAATGTTAAGGTGGACCAATGAAAATTTTATATAGAATTTTCTTATTCAGCAATTATATTAGAATTTGAAAATTTTCTTAATTTTGAATGCTGATGTAGACCAATAAAATTACTCTTTAAAATCCTATGTGGACACTCTTAGAAACATTTAGATTCAACTTTTATTAGTTGTAGATGTATGTCGTGTGTTTATCTTATGTCCTATTTGGCTTTTTGTCAATTTTAATTAGTCGTTCATTTATCCTACATGTACTTTACAGTGACGTGGCAATTTTTGTTGTAATTAGGTCACTAAAGCCCATTTTATTCTAAAGTATATTGGTTAGTTTCATTATAAAGCTTGTGGTTTTCTTATTATTGGTTTAATCGTCTTTCCTTGGGAGAAAGTTCGGGTTACAAAGAATAAAAATAATGTCTAGAAGTAATGACTAATTCAGATTTGAACCTTAATATAGTATCAAAGCTAACAAATGGATTTTTTACCTACACGCCGATATAATAGTTTTGTGTCCACGCTTGTTTGAAAGATAAAAACCAACAAGAATAAGAAATAATCCGGTGAAAGAGGGAGATATTTCCAGCTAAAGAGAATGAGGAATTACAATAATCTATAATCTTAATGTATACAAATAATGATTATTTTAGAGATGAAGCTTAACATGGTATCAAAATTACCAAAGAAATTGTTTAATTACCTACGCTCTAATATCAAATTTTCATGTCTGCACTTGCATAAAAGATAAGTACTGACAATGAGAGATAATTTTCGGAGACTGAAGAACTAAAATTTCTTTAAACTTAATATATATAATGAAAAATTCAGAGATGAAACTAAACATGGTATCAAAGCTAGCAAAAAAATATTTGTTAATTATATATGGTTATATAAAATGGTTTCATGACCATGCTTACGTGAAATATAAAAATCGACAAGGAGAGTCAATTCGGCCAAAACAAGGAGAAATTAGAGGCTAAAGAATGACTAATAAAATAATACGTAAACTTAATTTATACAAGTAATGATTACTTTAGAGATAAAGGTTAACATGGTATCAAAACCACCAAAAGTATCTTTTACCTACGTTGTAATATTATCGTCTTGTGCATGTGTTTGCGTGAAAGATAAGAACCAATAAGAAGAAGAAACAATTTCCATTAAACGGGAAAAGAGTTATGGCTAAGGAGAACAAAAAATTAAAGGTTACATCGTAGAAAGAACTCAATTTTTGCGAGCCTCTATGGCTCGGACAGTGGCCGAGATACGCGCCATGAAATCTGGGTTTGCTTCAATGAAATCTCGGACAGTGGCCGAGATACGAGCCTCAATAGCTCGGGCAGTGAGCTTATTGGCTTCGATAAGATATGGGTTTGCTTCATCGTAGAGTTTAATGGGAGGCTCTCGGATCCATCAATGCGATCTCACAATATCCTTCCCCCTTTCTTCTCTGGAATAACGATGATCCATCTCACCGTGGCGAGCAAGCAAACGGTTCGAAGAGACGTAAACAACTGCAAAATACAGTGAGGAGGAAACGCAACAGAGCGTACTGCTGGAGAAATATGAGACGAAGAGTTCCGGCGGTGAGAGGCGAGAGGGACGATGAAGATCGGAGGCTCAAGATAAGCGGTGATGAGTCTCGATTGAAATCGCCCTTGGGAGCCCTAGAGAGCGCTGGAACTAAAGCATCCAACCTTACGAAATTTCCTTTTTAATGGCATTCAATTGCATTAAAATTCAGCATCCAAACTCAAAATTCTAAAGTTTTGCTTGGGGTTAGGCTTTCAAAACTTTTAAACATTTAAAAGCTATTAAACCTCTTTTTTTTTTTGCTAAGCATATTTTTTTTATTAAATCTGAAATCGTAAATGAGTGATATGGGTTCCCATGGTCCACGTTTTACCTGGTGTAACAAGAGGACTGAAGGTTTAGTTAGTAAGAAGCTGGATAGACTTGTTATTAACGATCTCTGGCTGGACAGCTTCCCAAATTCGTATTGTGTTTTTGAAGCTGGAGGTTATTCTGATCATCTTCGGTGTCGGTTTCACATTGACGGAGAGATTTTAAAGCTTAAGCGTCCTTTTAAATTCTCAAATATTGTAGCAACATTGCCGCAGTTCCATGAAGCTCTGAAATTCTTTTGGCATGAAACAGCAACTTTGTTCCACTCGACATCTGCTCTGTTTCATTTTTCCAAAAAGCTTAAGAACTTCAAGCCAGTTGTAAGACAGATTTCGCGAGAGGCTTTAAGTGATATCTCCAAGCGTACTAGGATCCACTATGAGGATTTGTGCATTAGACAGGAGCAGAATTTACAGAATCCATCGATCCAAGCACATCAAGCAGAAAGTGAAGCTTTTAGAAAATGGGAAAAATCTGCAAATTTAGAGGAGCGTTTTATTATCCAAAAGGCGAAGATAAATTGGATGGCAGCTGGAGATAAAAACACAAAGATCTTTCATAGAGCAGCGAAGGTGCGCACTGCTCAGAATGGTATCAGGGAGCTGGAATCAACATATGGCAATCTAATTCAAGGAAGCACTGAGATTAAAGAGGCTGCGGTTAACCATTTCTCAAACTTTTTGAATGAGGAGCCTGAGGATATCCGAGACACTAGTGTGGTAGAATTGATGTGGACCTTCTCCATTACCGATGTTCAGATGCTGAACAACAGATCGGAAATCAGACAGTAACAGAGTCTGAAATCAAGGGAGTTTTATTTGAAATAGCAGCCAACAACGCTCCCGGCCCGGATGGATTTACAGTGGAATTTTACAAAGAAAGTTGGCCGATTATTGGGAATGATCTGGTGGTGGGGATCCAATCATTCTTCATCAAAGGTTTTCTGCCCAAATGTGTAAATTAAACCATTATTGCCTTGGTATCTAAAAAGAAAGGAGCAAAACAAATCAAGGACTATCGACCCATTTCGTGTTGTAACGTGATTTACAAGATAATTTTGGCAAATCGGTTAAAGAACATTCTGTCGTTGTTCAAGATAGACTTTTTATTGAGAATCTGCTACTGGCATCAGAGTTGGTATCAGGATATCATCAAGACTCGATCTCATCCAGATGTGCTCTCAAAATTGATATCGCGAAAGCTTTCGACACTGTTCAATGGGGTTTTCTGTTGAATATTCTTCAAGCGTTGAATATTGTTATGGAGTTCATTCATTGAATACTACTATGCATCTCTACAACTACTTTTTTGGTTCAAGTGAATGGTGAACTGGCTGGGTATTTTGGGAGATCCCGTGGATTGAGACAAGGCTGCTTTCTCTCACCGTATTTATTCGTTGTTTGCATGAACGTACTGTCCAAAATGCTTGATAGGGCTGCCTCACAAAGGAAATTGGGTTATCACCCAAGATGTTCTAATATAGGTCTCACGCACCTCTGTTTTGCGGACGATCTTATGATATTTTCTGATGGTAAATTGAGATCTCTGGTAGGGATTGTAAACGTGTTTGATGAGTTCACAAAGACGTCTAGACTGCGTATAAGCTTGGAGAAATCCACTGCTTACCTCGCGGGTGTCACAGCATCTGCAAGAGATAACATTGCCCAGCGTTTTGCTTTTAATTTCGACACTCTTCTGGTACGTTATCTCGGCTTGCCGCTGCTAACGAAGAAGATGCGGACGTTAGATTACGCGCCACTAATTGACAAGATCAAGGAGAATTTCAACTCATGGATAACATGCGCTCTCTCTTATGCGGGGCGACTTCAGCTGCTTACATCTGTAATTGAGAGTTTGGTGAATTTTTGGATGGCAGCTTTTACACAACCTAATTGGTGTATTGATGAGATCGAGAGCCTCTGCTCAGCATTCCTTTCCGTCAGGACCAGATCTTAACCCAAAAAGAGTAAAAATTTCATGGAAAGATGTAGGCAAGCCAAAAACTGAAGGGGGATTGGGTCTTAAGGATCTAAAAGCAGAAAACAAAGTCTGTACTTTGAAACTTTTGTGGAGAGTTATTACGGTGGACAACTTCAACTGGTTCGCTGGTGCAGATCGAATCTTATGAAAAAACTCTTCTATTTGGTTACTTCCTGAGCCGCCAAGGTATACTCCAGGAACTTAGACATGGAAACAGATAATAAAATCTAGAAATCAAGCTGCTGCGTTCTTGAAAGCGGAGGTACATAATGGGCAGAAGACTGTTCTGGTATGATATCAAGCTGCTGCGTTCTTGAAATCAAGCTGCTGTGTTCTTGAAAGTGGAGGTACATAATGGGCAGAAGACTGTTCTGGTATAATAATTGGTCACGATTAGGGAGGATACTGACGGTCACAGGAACTCGTGGTTTCATTGAACTGGGAATTCGTGAGGATGCAACACTTGAAGATGTCATTCTACGACACCGTACGAGAAGGCGCCGTTACCCCATTCTTAACACAGTTAAAGAGGTGATAGCTGCTGTTAGTCAAGGGTACCGAGAAAATGAGGAAGATACATATCTCTGGAAAGTGAAGGAGAATACGTATAAGCCAGTATTCAGGATGCATTCGACGAGAGAACAAATCAGAAGTTCGGCACCAAAGGTTCCTTGGGCTGGAGGGACTTGGTTCACTCATCAAGCTGGGCATCTAGAAATCAAGCTGTTGCGTTCTTGAAAGTGGAGCTACATAATGGGCAGAAGACTCTGTTCTGGTATGATAATTGGTCACGATTAGGGAGGATACTGACGGTCACAGGAACTCGTGGTTTCATTGAACTGGGAATTCGTGAGGATGCAACACTTGAAGATGTCATTCTACGACACCGTACGAGAAGGCGCCGCTACCCCATTCTTAACACAGTTGAAGAGGTGATAGCTGCTGTTAGTCAAGGGTACCGAGAAAATGAAGAAGATACATATCTCTGGAAAGTGAAGGAGAATACGTATAAGCCAGTATTCAGAATGCATTTTACGAGAGAACAAATCAGAAGTTCGGCACCAAAAGTTTCTTGGGCTGGAGGGATTTGGTTCACTCATCACTGCCCTAAATATTGTTTCATTAATTGGCTTGCGGTGCAAAATCGCCTCAGTACAGTAGATCATATGCAGGCTTGGAGCTCAAATACACAAGTTACATGTGTCTTGTGTCAGCATTCAGTGGAATCACGAGATCATTTATTCTTCACTTGTCCCTATTTTGCACAAGTTTGGACGACGTTAGCGAGAAGATTGCTTGCTTCAGACTTCTCTTTGGCATGGCTTGAGATTGTCACCAGGGCGGAGGTATATGCGTCGGTACGGGGTCAAGTGCCCCCTACTATTTTTCATTTTTTAAAGTATTTTAAGTAAATTTAATTAAAATGTTTTTAATTTAATGGTGAAAAGAAAAAAGTACCCCCATCTATAAACTTTCTTCTATTTTTCTAATTTTATGCCCCATCTCAAAAACTTTTTGGATCCGCCACTGGTCGTCACCTTTATCTCCAAGTGAAGATTTATCACCAGGTATTTGTTTCAGGCGGTCATTTACACCCTGTGGCGAGAACGTAATGAACGGAAACATGGAGCGTCCCATCACCAATCTCAAAACTGATCAAGTTTGTCGACAAGGATATTCAGAACAGATATAGCTCAATCGGACTCCTCCAAGATTCTCTATACGAAAGAGGGCTACAACTTTGGTAGTCTCTATCAGACAAGTGGACTAAAGAAGTGGAAACTAAATTTTGTTTTTACCGTTGTTTACAAATTTGAATTCTCATTAAAAGCTCACATGAACAATGAAGAAAACGTTGATTTTTTCGGATTTTAATAAATTTAACGTTCATCTAAAAAAAATCGTAAAAAATCGTAAAAGCTACACTTTTTTTATTTCTAAAAACTACTTTTACAAAATAAAAAGAAAATATATATATTTATTTTTCTACGGCCAAAAGTTTCTAAAACCAAGAATATCTCTATATTATTATTTAAGTAGACATTTGAAAAGAATAACCTTTATTTTATAAAATATTACATGATATGCCATTACAAATAACAAAGATTAATTAAAATAGGAAAGAATATAGTTGTCTTTCAAATCTATTGAAAAAATATGGAAAGTCTATATTTTCCATTTAATAGAATATATTTATTATTTAATTTCTATTTTAAAAAATATGGTAGTTTTTGTTTCAAATAATATCATAAAGTATATTTAATTAAAAAATATGAAATTAAAAAAAATTCACAATTAAATAATATAAAAATCAAGACTAAAATTTATGATATAAAAAATGGTGAAATATTTTTTTACTATAATTTTTTATATTTACTTGATTATATATAAAAATAATTTTTGAGTTATTTTTACCAAAAATTTGACATTGATTTTTATTTAAAAAGTTTGTGATAAAGTGAGAGTTATTAAACAGTGCATATTATAATTAGTTTTGTATTTTAATCTAGTACAAATATGTTAAATAAACGGATTAGTTCGATATAAACAGATGATGATTCTAAATTTTTAATATCCATCAAAAAAAATCTCACAATACAAAATATCAGTTTTTTAAAAAAGATTGTATATTTAATATATTTAATATTATAATTTATCTTTTTAAAATTAAATATAATTTATTGTATTTTAATTAATTTTATATCAAATCTAAGTTTAAAGAATATTATATTTATTTACATATATAGTTAAAGAAGATAAAACTGATTTTTTATACTTTGTGAATACATTATAAAACTCAGTTATTCAGTAATGTAAATTAGATTTGATGATTATAATATTATAATATTTTGTATATTAACCTCAATAATATATTAGTCTAATATTATTGGATTAAAGAAACAATTTATTTTGTTTTACCCGCTTATAATATAACTTCATACGGTTCAGTTTTTACAGTTCAAACTAATAAATAAAAATGACTTTATATACAAATTAATTTGTTTTATAAAATTCATAAAACAACTATTTATTGTTTTTGAAAATAATTATTTTACGTTTCAAAAAATTATCTCGGCGCTACACCGCGGATTAATTCCTAGTTTGATTATAAAATCAATATAGGCTCCAAAAAATTGACGAAACGAGCACCATGCTAATGCAAAACATCTAATTATAAAAACAACCATAACAATAATGCAAAACATAAATTTAGAAATAAACATCACAGTAATATTTCCAACATATTGCTAACTCTGGGTTAATATCATATCTAGTTGTGTTTCTAGTCTCCTCACCGAATATACACATAGACCCTACTAGACGAGGTGTGTGTACCTAAAAGGAAGGTTTGTAAGGATTTTTCAGGCAGAAGGGAAGTATTTGTGGAGATTGAAAGGAAGAGCATAGAACTCTTCGGTCCTCGGGTCACCCTTGAAAGTCCAGAATCTGTCCCACCAATGTTTACCTCGGTCTTTCCTGATCGAACCATCTTTCTTGTGAAGCGTCGTGTCCAACAAGTAAGCCACGCACCCTCCCACAAAGGCCTTGGACGAGAAGGGAACATTGACCATGTCGTTGAACCATCTTGCCCCGGTATGAACTGGACCATAGCTTTTAATGGCTGTGTGCTCGTTAAAATATTGCGGAATTGATAGGCCAAGGAAGATTGAGAAGCCCAATATGAACAACGTCCTGAAGCTATTCAGGTTGCAATATTGCAGCAAACTCAGTCCTCCAGCACCTGATCCACAGTATTTGTGTGTTTAAACATGAGATATAGCAAAACTTGGATTACTTGTGTGTTTTAAACAGGAGATATTGCTTGTTTTTGCTTATAAACAACACTTGCCTACATACGCAAAGAAGAGACAGTACAAAGCGGCAATGATAGGAGCAGGTATTGATGCAAACACCGCCCCGAACTTCCCTGCATTAGATTTATGTAAGACAATCAATTAATGAGTTCTACTACAATTCTTGATGGATTTTACTGAAACAGACAGGCTTACCAAGAATGGAGAAGAATATCATAAAGCCTGCAGATATTTGGACAACTCTCCTACTACCAACTTTTGTAAGAGCTAGCAGACCAGCATTCTCGCTGCGACACATGTGAAATCAAAAGCAACGCATGATTCAAAATCAACTCATGTCCTAGGTTTGGAAAAGTTAAATATGAGGTCTTACATAGAAATTGAAGACCCTATGCCAGTTCCAAACAACCCTGAAACCAAAATTGCAACTCCCTAAACAAGAAAGTTAACATAGCTGAGACAAGTTATCAATGACCCAAGAATATTTCATCGATGCTATTTGTAAATGAAGCTTATGACTTACCTGCCAACCAACACCGCGGCTGATAACAGAAGGGGGCGGCATTGTGGCACTAGCATATCTTGAGACAGCAATAAAAGCGCCCGTCGACTGTTTTGTTTTATGTTTTTTTGTCGATAAACAAATCAAACGAAGGAGTAAACAAGACAAGCTAAACTAAACAGCAAGAAAATTCATAGGAATCAAGAAATGTGTCACATTGGAGATTTAAACTTACTGAGTATGCAACCTATGAATTTCATTAAATGAAGGAAAACATGTTATATATACATCATACATGGATATGAAAATTAGTGCCTTAACCTACGCTTTCAAGTTTCATATCTAGCAGATCAGCAGTTAATTGTGTAACATGAGTCATGACTACAAGTGGTATAGATGATTGAAACAAACCTCAACAAGAGAAACAAAAGAAGCCATCATCATGGCAAAGGCTTCACCGGCATCAAACAATGGTGCTCCCCACTGGAATGGCCATGGAACTCTTATCCTGCACAGTAAGGCAAGCCTAAAATGGTAAGCCACACTTGAGCATCAAAGCCTTTAAAGAAGATGAATTTCTTGCTAGATATCACTCAGCGAGACATCCAATGTCCAAGCTATGTGCTCTCTATTTACCATGGAGCAGCACTTATGAGCCCGGCACGATCAGTCCGACAGCTTCTTTGAGTATTTGCCCCAACACCTTTATAGGCACCACCAATTGTAAGAAAGAAAGCATAAAGCCATACTATCCCCACGGAAAATATGACAGCATAGCGAGCAAATACATGTCTTCCTCCCTTCATAACATGGGGCATATACTGCAAAAAGTACCATCTAGACGGTAAGAAACATCAAACCTACTGGAAACAGGAAAGAACACATTTCAGATTATGTAACTACAATTACCTGTGATAAAAGTATAAGTATAATAAGCCCTGGCAGTCCAATCTCAATACAATTAGCAACCTGGCCCAAATAACAAAGAATCATTCCACTACTTCAATATATATAGATATTACCATTTACAGAACAAGATGACTTACACCGGGAAAGCCTAACTCATACAGGCCAAAACCAACTAATCCAACCAGAGGAACAGCAGACAGAGGACTTAAGAACCTGCAATTACAGAAGTTCAATACCATATTCTTCACCCACACAGTGGAGCAAGATTTTAGTCTAATGTTATTCAAAGTCTGACCTTACAACATTACGCCAAAGGCCACTAAAGCCAAGGATAATTTGAAGAGTTGAAGCAACAATTAGAGCTCCTTGTGTTGCCCGAATGATCCTCGTGAACCGCTGATAAGGTATCATCAAAACGGCAAGTACACTAATAATCAAGCTAACCAAAATTTTATTGATAGAAACAGTAGACCAAAAAGATAAAAAGAAAAAAACACAATATGGAATAAGTGTGAGCTACAGACATCAACTGGATCAGCAACATCGTTGAATCTCCCGGAAAGCATGATTGAGATTGTAACTGGGACAAATGTATAAGATGCTCCAATAACAGCAGGTAATCTAGTTCCAAACACCGTTTGGAGCAACGTGTTTATTCCAGCTACAAAGAGTATTGTCTGAATCAGCTTCGCCTTCTCTTCCTGCAAGAATCATGAAATTTTAAGTGCTATAACCAAAGAAAAAAAAAATGAAAATGATAGTTTGTAGAAGTAGTTTTCTAGAGAAAAGACTTACATTTCTACCTCCCATTTGTGGAACAAGAGCCGATGGAATCAGAACTGTTGTTCCAAGCATCACAAGGTAGTGTTGAAACCCAAGCAGAATAGCCTCAGCTGAAAGATAGTAATAAACTTTGAACCTCACATTTACCAAATAAGAAGCATTAAACAAGAGTTACACAAAAACCACTCACCAAATTAGAAACATATCACTGCAAAAAAACAGTTAGATTGAACATATAACAACAAAATTACATCAGAATCTACTGAGAAGAATTCACCGCCTAATTTTGAAGAAATGAGGCCACATAATTATTAAATAATAAACAATATTCTCCTATGTTAACGAAGAATGATCACCGAAAACAGCTAAAAGATTCTCAAGGTATGAACAATTCTAAAAGAAAAAACAAGAATCTAATCCTCACGTTACAACAAAAAGCAAAAAAGTAATGATACCAAAATCAGACCCACTTTCATAAAAAGAAAAGTAAAAAAGTTGGAAGAATCTAATCAATCACAAAGGCTCCAAAACAATGGATATACCGAGAAGGTCTGCAGAACAATCAAGAACCAACAATTTTATGGAAAGGCAAAGAGAAAACAAACTCACGCCACGGAGGAGGACTTGTAATACAGTAAGAGATATCTGGAAGCTGTTCTTTTGGAGGATGTGGTTGTGGCTCAGACGCTGCTTTCGGTGCCGGAGCTGACATATTTTATATCTCTGTAACAAATAAAATCAAAACTTTCACTAACTAAAATCCAAAAAGAAACAAAAAAGTCACGATATTTAAGCTCGAGAAGCTTCAATTCTGCCTGTAAATGGATGAGTCGAAACAGAACACAAGAACCCAGTAAGAAAAACCTCGCTTTGAGCTAACCCAAATCACAAGTACAAGAATTTAGAAGAAGAAAAGAGAGAGAAAGAAGTAGAGAGAGAGAGAGACTCTACAGAATATTGGGGACCAGCAGAAGAATTTCTTAGTAACTTGTGAGTTTGTGACTGTGAAGCAGAAGAAACTTAAGAGAGTAAACTAGAAGAAGCTTGAAGGAGTAGAGAGACAGGTGTGTTCTTCTGCAGTCTTCGTTTTGGTTTTCATCTCCGTTACTTGTGCACCGACTGACGTAAGCAAGAAAACAACATCCTACCTGTCTTACTGTAAATTAATGTTTTTAGTTGCTGCAGCAAATATTCAAAATTAATTGTTTGTGACATATCCCTTACTTGTATATAACAACTGCTTCCAAATAAAGTGTATCGGGTTTGGGTTAAACCCGGGTTAAACCCGTTCTGAATTAAATTTGTTGGGCCTGATTGATCTGTTAAGCCTCAACACTTTTTTTATTTATTTAATCGATGATTGCATTTAGTTTTAGCTTATATAGATGGGTTTTGAAATTTTTGATAAGTGGTTGAGCTAAGTATTCAATCTAAAATGAATGTTATGTTTTCTTTGAATCACATGACTGAGATAATTAAATACGTACTTATTATATTTCAATTTGATAATCATATTGTAGTTTTGGAAGTTGAATTTACATTATAAACATTTAAGAGATTTATAAATAGTATATTTCAATATTGAAAATCAAATTAAGAATTTTTTTAAGAATACAGACTTTTTAAAAAGATTATTTTTTATATTCACATATACTAAAAATAAGTTTAAGAGATTAAATTTGAAAAATAATTGATAGTTTTATTTTTACCTTATATTGAAAGATTGGTTGAGTTGACAGCCAAACACAAGCTACCAACATTTAATTTATGGATGTATTTTCGGGTTATAATCAAATAAGAATGTATCCATATAATAATAGAAAGATTTAGTTATAACCGATAGAAGA
Organism: Eutrema salsugineum; assembly: GCF_000478725.1. Taxonomy (NCBI): domain Eukaryota; kingdom Viridiplantae; phylum Streptophyta; class Magnoliopsida; order Brassicales; family Brassicaceae; genus Eutrema; species Eutrema salsugineum. The sequence goes on along the minus strand of NW_006256829.1, from coordinate 18,260,573 downwards.
ATCTATTGTTACTATAGTTATTGGTTTGTGGATTTTTACATTCTTAATAGATTCCTCTGTTATTCATTTAGAGATTATAAAAATCAGTTGTTATTGATATGATGATTTTTATAATCTAATCAAAATCCATTGTTATTCAAAAAGTCTGCATTTTAATGATTCTATGATTCTGTTATAATCTAGTGTTATTGGCATAATGATTCTTTATAATTTAATTCATAAATCATGATTCTCAAAATACTACCTATATCCCTTGGATTCTCAAAATCTGTCATATTAAAAAATTCTTAATAGATTGTTTAAATCCATAGAACTCTCTCTAAATTTTACAAATCCAACAAAACTCTTAAAAATTTGACAAATCTCATGATTTTTAAAATCAACTAAAATCTTCATAAATCTAACTCCCAATAACCCCCCCTAAGTAATGTTATTTGGCATGAAGAATGCAAGAGCAATATATCAGAGATTAGTAAACAAAATTTCTGACCATTGCATTGCAAAAACAATGAAAATCGACATTGGTGATATATGGTAAACCACATTGGATATTTAAAATAATGCTTTGAAGTTTTATAAATTTTTACAACATGTTTAGGGACAAGATGTTTGCATGGGATGAATCATGTGAGAAAGCTTTTAAGCAGCTAAAAGGTTAATAGACCAAACCTCTAACCATGGCAACACTTAACTCCGAAGAATTACTATACTATATATCACCATCTCACAGTTTGCTATTAATGGAGCACTTATCATATAACAGAAATGTACAAATTCTTGTTTTTAACATTAGTAGTGTCTCACTGATCCAGAGTTCTAACCTTTTCAGCTAGTAGTTTGTTAGGCAGCATAAAAATCGCTCGTAGAAGTATATGACCTATCAAACGATTATACACTCTCGGAAGAAAATGCTTCAAGTGATCCGGCATACCCTGGCCTAACTACCATCTTGAATGATCACTCTTGCGAATTGACATTGAGTTAGATATTTAAGCTAAAATATTTGGCATTGCTTAAGTGTTATGCGCTTATGTAAAATGTTAAAAAGGAAAATATTATATACTGTTTAATTATTATTTTAATATAAATGATATTTTCTCGAATATTTAAGCAATGCATAACATCTTCGATGTCATGCGTTTTTTAGATGTTATAACATATAATTCATTATTTATATGTTATGACAGGTACTTAAACTCAAAAATTAAGATTTAAGCAATATATAAAATTAGTAAATTAACACTTTAAATATGATAAAAGCTTTTTACAATAAATACATCAGAGATTATAAAAGGATAACACAATAAAATTTAACAAATGATAAGTAGCATTATGAAGTTACTTCTTTAAATATGAGTGTACACAGAGACAAGACTTTGATAGAGTATAAGTAAGTGGTTGTGATAGTGGTGAACCAGTAGCATTATGAAATTACGTCCTTAAGTATGAGTGTACAGAGAGACAAGATTTTGATAAAGTTTGAGACTACTGAATGTGTAGAGTCAAGCATTACTATACCATCTATAAGAAAAGTAGACAACAAGACTCTAAAGATGTAGTCATTCAATATGAGGGAGAGAATCTTATGATGATGAAGAGGATTCTGACAAGAGTGAGTGAAATTTTAATACATGCAATTAAAAAAAAAACTAGCTAGTTTAAAAACTTAATAAAATGGAACCATATAAAACTCATTATCCTTTATTTCTGAAGTTAACTGCTTAATGTTGAAAACAACATTCTTTAAATGATCATGTTTTGTTATATGAAAGAAGATATCATGAACACTCATACCTTATTTGTTCAGACATTATGCATTAAGATTCGATATCTAAATATAATCTCTTAATTTATTTGATTTATATCCTATGCATTGTTTAATGGTATTTTAGATGTTAAAAACTAAAATTGAATGTATCGCTTATTAGATGTTATGCATTGCTTAGATTTTAAAACATATTATTCGATGTATAAATGTTATCATAAACACTTAATGCAATATCTAACATTTAAGAAATGCATAACATATAAACTGTAAAACATGTAAGCATTGCATAGCTTATGGAGGTCACTTAGGAGCTTTCAAGACAATGGCCAAAATGTTACAATCAGGGTTCTGGTGGCCTATAATGTTCAGAGATGCTCAGGTGGTTGTATCAAGCTGTGATCAGTGCCAAAAATAAGGCAACATCTCCAAGAGAAGTGAGATGCCCCAAAATCCTATCTTAGAGGTGGAACTTTTTGACTGTTGGGATATTGACTTCATAGATCCTTTTATGAGCTCATATGGGAATCAGTACATATTTGTTGCTGTGGATTATGTTTCCAAATGGGTTGAGGCTGCTGCTTCCCCAACCAAGGATTCTAAAGTGGTGATCAAGCTTTTCAAAAGCACCATCTTCCAAGGTTTGGAGTTCCTAGAGTAGTGATAAGTGATGGAGGTTCTCATTTTGTGAACAAAACTCTAGAGGGATTGCTAAGGAAGCATGGTGTCAAGCACAAGATAGCTAGTCCATATCACCCTCAGACCAGCGGCCAAGTAGAGGTTTCAAACAGACAGATCAAGGGTCAAGCTCTTTCCTGGTAAGTTAAGGTCAAGATGGTCAGGACCATTCAGGGTTTTAGAGGTTAGAAGCTATGGAGCATTGGTCTTGGAAGGAAAGGATGGAAAGGGTTTTTTTGTGAATGAAAAAAAGGTCAAGCATTACCTGGTTTCTGAGAAGAGAGAGGAGGCTTCTACAGTTCCTCTTGATGATCCACCAACCTGTTAAACAGGTTCTCAAAGTCAAACTTAGAGACTTTAAACAAAGTGCTCTTGGGAGATACCCCAAGCTTATCCCTGTACATAGTTCTTTTAATCTTTTTTTTTTATGTTTTAGGATCTTTTGATGGGTTTTGTGAAGTGTTGTCAGGTCCCAGGTAACTTTTGGAGGCTATGGTTCAAGAACAAAATTGTGACAAGGCTGAGAAAGGGGTTTAAGGCATGGAAACTTGATGGACGCCTGTGTGCTACTTGGGTGTGCGGCTCAGTCAGGCTATATACCAACTCGCACAAGAACTCGCTGTTTAAACCTACTTGGGTCTGTGGGTTATTCATCTAGCAGCAAGAGATTTGAGCAAGAAAAATGCTAAGTGTTGCTGGTCTACGAGATGGGCCTGCGAGTTGGGACAAAAGAAGACCAGGTCGCAGAAGAACTCGCTGTTTACACTGAGTTGGTATTGCAAGCTGATTCAGGAGATGCCAGGCCGCAGACCAAAAGAAGAAGCCAAGGAGTTTAAAGGTGGATTAGTGCGATTCAGGCCTGCGAGTTGGAACAAAAGAAGACCAGGCCGCAGAAGAACTTGTTGTTTACACCGAGTTGGTTACGCGACTTGCCCAATATCCTCCCAGGTCGCACACCACAAAGGAGAGGCCGAGGTGTTCAAGTGTCAATGTGTGCGAGTCGGGCGTGCAGTTCGGCGTGAAAAGAAGACCAGGCCGCACTAGTATTCGCTGTTTACACCGGCCTGGTCATGCGAGACGGTTCAAGAGAAGACCAAGCCGCACACCAAGAAGAGGGAAAAAGGCCTTAGAAGGATGAAATGTGCGACCTGGGCGTGCGAGATGGTTCAGAATCTGCCCAGGCCGCATAAACATTCGTGGTTTACACCGAGACAGGCTTGCGGAAAGGTGCCAGGTCGTCCAAAGTTTAAAATGTGCGACTCGGTCCTGCGAGACAGACCAAGAAGAGCCCAGGCCGTACACATACTCGCTGTTTACACCGAGTTGGACGTGTGGGTCGTTCTGAGATCAGGCCAGGTCGCAGCATAGAAGAAGAGGCAAGAACGTGCAAGAGAGAGTTTTGTGCGACTTGGGTGTGAGAGATGGTCAACAACAAGTCCCAAGTCGCACAGATACTCGCTGAACACACCGGGTTAAATCTGCGGGAAAGCCGAGCTGAGTCCAAGCCGCAAAAAGGAGGTCAAAAAGGAGTTTGGTCAACAAAAAAAGGGACAAGTCAAGCCTTGACTGGTCAAAGTGGATCTATTGACCACCAGTCCAAAGGTTGTACCTAGTCCCACACTCCTTCTTCCTCAAGAAAACGAGTTTGCCTTCTAAACCTCATTCTCTCCATTGTTTCCTTCATAACTTTCTCATTACTTCACCAAATTCATTGATTCAAAGTGCTCTGAGCTCGTTTTTGAGTTGTAATCTCATCCTGCTAGCATTTCGAATTCATTGCATCATAATCCCAAGGTATTCACTCTGTTAAAACTCATCTTTTTCCATGTTCTTAGATAGTATTTTTGAGCTTCATTGTGTGGAATCGATTTTAATAGGTTGTTAGAGACCTTGGGATTATTTTTATAAATGGTAGGGTGCTAGATTATCATGGAAAACAGAGCTCTTTCTTGGTGATTCACTGTTCTTGAGTTTGAAAATTGTTGCAAGATAATTTATTGAAAAAGAGATTTTTCTTGAAAAAGAGATGAAGTTGTTTCTTGTTGAGTCTTTGCTTTGCACTCTTGTTTTGCATTTCTATGAATTCATTGGACTGATGCTTGGCTTGAGAAACTTGTTCATATTCTTTAGAAATCGTTTTCTGCAACAATTTTTCAAAATTCTTGAGAACTTTGTGGAACTTGATTTTGTGCTAACTTGTTTCTGAGAAATTTTTTGGCAGATGACTGAGAGAACCAATGCACTTATTCGCATGAAGAAAGATCTTGCATCCAAAGACAAGAGCTTGGTCTCAGGATCTTCAAAGCCAAAAGGGAATGGACAAGGCACCAAGAAGGGTACAAAGAAAGGAAAGGGTGAGCAAGAGCCAAAAAGAACAAGAAATGAGGAGAAAGCTTTGGTGGTTACTTCTGGCTCCAAGAAGAAGGGAAAACAACTGGCTGTGGTCTCTGATGATGAACAGAATGAGAGTGGTTCAAGCAGCTCAGCTGGAGGTTCCCAAGGCACCATTGAAGAGGCACCGAAGAGGATTAAGAAAACTGAACCAGAAACGCCTGATTATCTGGCCAAGTTTCAGCAGATGGGGATCCAGCAAGGGAGGTTCCCTGATGTAGAATTTTTGAAGAAGATTGGCATCTATGAGGATGTAAAAACTTTGCTTGGGCACATGGGTATTGAATCCCTCTTGGAACTGAGAGAAGTAGCTTATGAGGAGGAGTCTCAAGAGTTCTTGGCCTCTCTTGAAATTGATTTGTACATGCCAAGGGATCCAAATGTGATTCAAGGAAGAGGTCTCGGAACTATACAGTTTCAGGTGAAAGGAAAGATCTACACAGTGACATTCAGGGAGTTGACTCAGATATTTGGATTCTATGCACCTGAAAAGACCCCTCTCTCCAACAAGATCGTTTTTAACAAGGAAGAACTTCAAGCTTTATGAGGATCAATTGCATTTGGGAAGTACACAGCTAGAGCAGCTAAGGCTTCTTGGATAAGAAACCCGGTGCTGAGATATGTTCATAAGATCCTTGCTCACAGCTTATATTTCAAGCTTGATGTTGGGAGAGTTCACCAAGGTGATCTGAACCTCCTTGGTGTGGGACTGAAACAGTTGATGCCAACTTATGAGAATGGGAAGCTTTATGAAGGATATTCTCACACACCTTGCCTTGCCTCTCAACTAGCAAAATCTTTGATGTTCTACAACGAGTACATTTGGGATTCAAAGAAGAAGGATGCAAAGCTGGTCCATGGTTGGGTTGTAACAAAGATTTTGAAGGCAAGAGGATATTGATGCGTGTCAACTGCGTGAGGGAACAAGTTTTACCCTTAACAAAAACAAATGAACGCAGCAAGTGCACAACTAATCAGTTGTAGTATTTAGGAATCAAATCCACAGAGATTTGTGTGCCTGATATTCTTCTACGGTTTCTAACTTTATGTCTAGACTAGATTGGTTTTAGAGGTTGGTTGTTTTTCACGGATTAAACTAAAACAAAAGAAAACAAATAAATCTATCCTAAGGAACAAGTAGAAAAATTGAATGGAAAGGAAATAAAGCAAGCAAAATATCGAACTAAAGCAATTGAAATGCAGATCTAAATAAGCAAGTAAAAATCGATTGGTTTGTAAACTATGGCTAAAAACGCTGAGCTTTCGGGAACTCAACAGGGATCATAATCGGTTTTAACACTAGGATAGATAGATTGGGATTGACGGATATCGATATATAGGGTTCTAGAGCTAGAGTACGGCGGTATGACTACGTCACTGTCGTGATCATAACCAACTGTTTCTCACAACCCTGACCAGTAGGTTGCCACTCTGGCCTTGGAAGGGAGAGAACGCAAGAGCTGCACAAGACTCGTCAATACTCACGATCTCGCCGCAGGTAGGTTTCCACTCCTACGGAAAAATTGCTTGTTTCATTCTAGGGCTGATACTTAATGAAAACTTTTGCAACACTAACTATCTAGATCAGATACTAGGTGATCAATCAAGCATACATGCAATAAGAACAAGAATAAACAGAGAACAAAGTTGAAATCCCAGATCTATAAACCTAGATGTCTTAATCGATTATGAGAGCCCCTTTCGGGAACCCTAAGCCCAACTCGGGATCTACTAAGACATAGCTGAGGTCGACATCATCATTGGTTTTAATAAAAGTAATCAAAAACAGTAAAGAAAAGAGATGAAAAAAAGCTTCTCTATTGAAGAACTCGGACTTGAACAATCTTCTACAAAAATCGCATAAAAACGGCTAAAGGAAAAGGGTTTCTGTAAAGTATGAAGGGTGGTGTCTAAAAAGGGACCTAAATGACAAGTATTTATAGTCTTCAATACTCCATGGTCTCTAGGGTTCCGGAATTAAGGCTGGGAATGACTTTGAGCTTCAGAAATATGGGCTTTAGTTCGGAGTTAGCCAGCCGCGGTCGGGAATGACGTGACCGTGGGAAATAGGTGACTGGCTGCGGTCGGGAGGCTTGTGATTGCGGGGAATGGGTTGTTGGCCGCGGTCGCGTGACTTGATGACCATCTTTGAGTAGCTCCGGGGCTAATGGAATATCTTGAGATCCAACCGTTGGAATGTCTCCAAACCAAGTGCATTTGAAAGCTGGTTGATTCTTATATAAGTTTTCCAATTTTGAGGGTGATCAGACGGTGAGAAGGTCTTCGTCTCTCCATGAGAGTTCTGATGGTCTGCATTTATCCAAAAGAGTCTTTTTGTTCCAATTTGTGCCTCTTTATCCCAAATTACCTGAAAAGTCTTTCAAAATCCGAAAACATAGAAATCCTTTGAAAACCTTTGAAAATGGAGTAAAAACACCTGTAAAAGACATTAAAGTGATCCATAAAAACGGTCAAAATCTGATGTTATCAACTCCCCCAGACTTAGTCTTTTGTTTGTCCTCAAACAAATCAAAGGCTAAATCTCGACGGGAGGTTTGAAAACGCAGGAATTAAACAAAATCTCAGAGACCAAACTTCTAGACCAATATCAATCAGTATGCATCAATCGGGAATAGCCTAGAAAATTCTCACTAGCAATACAGGCATAACTAATCCGTTAATCCGTCATGCGGAAATCTATGCACTAAGATCTAACTTCCAGTCAACTAGCTCTTAACATTCATTAAAAATCTCGGTGGTTCTCATCAAAGAAAGTCTAGACAAGGCAATCTAGGCTAGGTGTCAAAAAATGGTTATTCTAGGGGTAAGGCTTAAAGTGCTTACGGGTTACCTGAAGATCTGGAGGATCCAAGATATTATGCAAAACCGCATGAGAGAGTGAAGCTGTTGGTATCCACAGTTTTCAGTCACTTTCTTCTTGCCATAGATTCCTGGTCTTCTTCCTCAGGTTCTCTCCTAACTCCCTCAGACTTAGATTTTTTTAAATCTTTCAAAAAAATAGCTCTATAAACGCTTAGTAGTTGTTTCTTGCTCCACAAATTTCGACAATCTAGGACTCATTAGGCTTTTTTTGTTTCCCTCTCTCTTTTCATTCGTTCGTTTTTTTTTTTTTTTGAAAGAGAGGGAACACCTTTAGATATAGAGTCATAGAGAGTACGAAATTACCAGTTAAGATCTGTCTTGTAAAGCTTCATGAGGCTTCTGATACTCTTCCTTCCCAATTCCATTCAGTCTCCTTTGTGAGTGACTGAAAACTGCGTCGCTCCTCTTCTCTCCGACGTTTTTACACATATCTGCTGATATAAACTAAAGAGAGAATGCATGAGGATTGAAAACAAGGGTTTTGGGTTTAGGGTATGGTACCAGATAAAGATAAACTGGTCATCTAGGACGACAAAGAGTGGTAAAAGTGAGGGTAAAAGACGTCCTAGATGTGTATGTCGATGCCTGCCTAAAATCAATGATGAGAAAATTAGATGTCAATATTAAGGTCAAATAAAATGAGCTAGTATATCCTGTCAGAAGGAATCTCCATGAATAGAAGTCCTCTGGTGGGAGTTCGTAGTGCAAGTACTCTAGCTACCGCCTAGTCTAGTGCTAACCACAAATGAGCTATCATGCATAGTGTAGAAGCGTGCAGGTCTAAATCATCATAGTTTTGTGTCAAACATTCCTGAAAAATACTTAATGTCGAATAGGTTACATATTAAAATTTAAAAAGTGCTTGAAATTGGAAAACAAAAGCAAGAAAATGATTAGTACGGATAGACATCCTCCCCCAGTCTTAAATCACACTGTCCTCAGTGTGAAAAAGTTGGTGAGAAAACGGTGAATAAAAGCGAAATAAAATAAGATAAAAGAAAAGAAAATGATGATAGAACCGTGATGGCAGTGAAGTGCTGATCAAGCACTCATCCTCCGATGTGTCTGCTGCGAACTGGTGCTGCTCCTGTAGGAAAGTGACAACGTGCTCAAAGCGTCGTCCCTGTCTCTCAACTCTGCGCTCCAGCTCAGAATGTGTGTGTGATGATGTCGATGACGAGGTGTGGCCGGTCGAAACAGATGGCTGAAAATGAGCACGACCGCAGCTGCATCACGCTTTGCCTTGGCCACTATGTATTGGCCAATGGTGAATGGTAGACGAGGTACAGATGGCAGAAACTCATCGGGTTCCAGAGTCCATCGCGGACGTCCTCCGTTACACAATTTCGGGACTGATGCTGAAGGCAAGCAGACTCGGTGCTCCTCAGTGCCAGTGCAATACTTGTAACCAAACCTGTCTAGATCGAAAGCGGCACGAGAGATAGTGTGATCGCGAGAGAGATAAAGTAGGTCATACCAGACATCGGGAAGTTGATCATCAGATGAGAAATCGAATCCTACAGCCTGTAGTATCGCTGTAATAGCACTCCCGTAAGCTGGAGTAGCGTCCTCGCAACCATGTAAATCATGCTTCACCTTTACCATGTTTTGTGCTATGATCCAGGCAAAGCAGGCAAGTCGTGGGTCGTCCATAAATGGCATCTGAAGTGTAATGAGCTCGGTCTTCAAAACACATCCCATGTTGGCTCTAGAGAAAATCGTGTGTGCTAAGAGTTTGTGCACAACTCTCACTGCAGGATGAGTAAGAAGGGCTGACTTGGATCTCCCGCTATTATAGACTCCATGACCCATCTCTCTCCACAAGTTAAAATCGGGTTCATCTTCAAGGTAAATGCCATCGGTGTATGGAAGCTTAAGAGCCTCACAAAGTGCAGAAATGGTGAGCGAGTAAGGCTGTCCGTGGATAGAGAATGACAAGATGCCATCTGATGCTCTGGGGTTCCTCCTCTTCGTGTGGTGGAGTGTAATAGTTGCTAAGAACTCGCGGACTAGCTCAGGATAAGTTGGAAGGTTCAGCTCCATGTAGGGTCTTACCTTAAGTGCATCGATTTACCAGATTACATCTTCTCTGATTCCAAGCATCTCAAGTGTATGATATTCAATGCAGGGCGTGGGCTTGATGTTCAGCTTCTTGAGACGTCTTGCATAGTCCACATTCGGGTTTATCTCCTTGCCAATGTATCGGATCTGTGGTGGCTCGGGAGTTGCTCGTGTTTCTCTTGAGTGCTGGAGCAATCTCATCACATAGTTTCTTCTTCTCGGTCTGGCTTGGTTCAGCATGTACTCTCCAACAGTAGCATCATCGGGAATGTCCTCAGAGCTGTCACCAGTGAGACGGCTTCTTCGGGATCTAGTTTGTTCCATTTTTCTGCAAGATGAGATGATTCTTGGAAAAAGAGTGAATATGGATGCTGATTTTAACACATTAACGATCAGTTATACTAATTTTAGTATCAAGAGATTAGTCAAAACCACAAGCAAGCATAATTGACATTGAATTGAAGAAATCGAGTAGTTCATGACTAGATTCGGATTTTTGATGTTCTCAACATAGAAATCTTCTAAAAATCGGTTTTAATGAGCAATTTCCATGTCAAATATATAGGTTACCTAATACTAATCACTAATCACACAAGACTTAATCAGATTCATCAATTTTGCTTGTCCAAATTCGATTTTTATAAAGCATGTAGAATCTAAATTTCAAAAATCTCAATTCCTCTTAAGCTAGGTGTTAAAATCAATTTTTAGATAACCTAAAAGGATAATCTATTGTTCTTAAGCTATTTCCACCATCAATAAACCAAGATTTGGGCTTTTTAAGAAAACCCTAAGTTCTAGAATCAATTAAAAATGGCGAGTTTGAGCTTCATACCTTGCTGGAAAGAGAGATTTGATGACAGAATTGAAATCAGCTTTGAAAAAGAGTGAGGTTTGGGCCAAGAATCTCTTAAAAAGCTTAAAAATTGAAAAAGGTGTTCTATCTCCTAAATCTCCAAATCTTTTTGAAGAGAAGAGAAAAAGAAGTTTTGATCCAAAAAGTGCATTTCATTTCTTTAAAAAGCGTTTTTGTAGCAAAAACGGGAAATTTTCGGGAATTCATAAGTTTACGGGAACTTACCTTTCTTGTCTTGCATGCAACGGAGGTTTAAAACTTACGAAAAATCTTAACGGGCTTCACCGGGAAAACTCCGGAAATCACCGGAAAACTCCGGGAACTTTTGAAAAGCGGTAGAAATCCGCGTTCCCATCTCAACGACCAACGGCCGTGGTCAGGAGACGCGTGACCGCGGTTGTTGGAGGTTCGGCCGCGGTCACATTCACGGTGCCGCGGTCGATGATGCCTTGGTTGCGGGTCGGTTGATCGCGACTGCGGCCCTTTTTTTCTGCAGCCTTCGTCCAACTTTCAGGTCTTTGCCGGGCCGAGCAGCTAAAAACCTACCCTTTTCTTCTTGGTTTTTCTAATTTTTTGATTTGTTTGTGTTTTTGTTTTATAAAGTATCTAAAACTTAAAAGAAAAAGAAAGCATAAATTGTAAAAAGGAAAAGAAAACTAAAAGAAAGAGTACCTAAATGGGTTGCCTCCCATTAAGCGCTTTTGTTTTAAGTCGTTTAGCTCGACGTAGGCATGAAGAATCAGACTGATTTGAATGGCACTCCACTTGATGTGCCCTTATCACTTCCAGTCGCTGGAGGTTTCACTTCTTCTCCTTGAGGAGCCGTCTTCTTTCCTTTACTCTTCTTTCGGACTTTAACATTGTTTAAAACCTTTTTTGTGTTTTCGATCAGCTCCTGGATTTGGTCCTCACTAGTTTCTATTGCATCCGGTGGAATGATGATCTTGATCTTTGCAAAAGCTTTCGTCTTCTCTTTTTCTTTCTCTTTTGGCCGGTTTCCTTTGCTTGGAAAATCATCTAGGATAGTCGGATAAAACCTTCTGCGATCTACATTGAGGAAAACAGCATGCCAGTTTGCGTGATCGATTACTGCTCCTACGGTAGCTAGGAATGGTCTCCCGAAAATGAGTGGCCTCTCCTTGTCTTTATCCATCTCTAGGACTTGGAAATCTGCTGGAACAATCTTGTCTCCCACTAGAACTTGTTGATCATGAATCGCCCCTTCAGTGTCTTTTTGAGATGAATCTCCAAAGATAACCTTAACCGTCGATGTCCTTAAGGTTTTTATGCCCAATTTTTTGGCAAATGTCTTTGACATGATGTTGACATTGGCTCTGGAATCGCACAGGCAGTCTGTGAACTTGATTCCTGAAATGAAACATTGGAAAACAAAATGTCCCGGATCGTCGACTTTTGTAAGCCTTTGAAACGGTGATCGTTGAGGTACCTTGAATGGCGGCTGCTTGGCATCGACGTCCTTGTAAAGTGCTACAAAGATTGGGATTTCTTCTTTCTTTCCATCGGTTCTGACCTCTTCTTCGGGCAATGTGGTTATGGCGTTGCAAAACCTCTTAGGGTTATCTTCAACTCTTCCTGGAAGAACTCCACTTTGCCTCTTCATAGAGTCTGCTGTTTGGGTGACTTGCACGTCTAGCTTTTTGACGTGCGAAGATAAAGCTTCAAACTTCCCGTTCAGGTCATTGTACATGCAGTCAACCTTCACGTTCATGTCTTTAGAAGCTTTTTCGTTCGTCATAACGAGCTGTTGGATGGACTGTTCAAGTCTACCGATTTGTGAAGCTAGCTGGTTCGTCGTGACTCCTTGCTGTTGTACAAATTGAATTGTTAAAACCCGTACCTTGGTAGTTATATGGCTGTCGCGGTTGATAAGCTCCTGTCCCTCCGAAGTTTCCACCTTGGAACTTGTTTTGGAAGGATTTTTGCTGTGGTGGATAGTACTGATCTTGAGGATTCTCCACATTTGGATTGCGGTAAGAGAGATTGTTGTAATTTGCATTCCGGAAGTTGTTGTTGAAACCATTGTTGAAGCGGTTTGGGTATGGTGCTTGTGTACCTACATAATTCACCTCTTCTTCTTGAAAGTCTTGATTAATGTGATCGATATCACTAGGTCCTTCATCTTCTGTGCCATTGTTGGTCTCACAAGCATGGATTGGGCGATTGTTGCTCTTCAAAAGCTGGCTCATCATGTTCTTCAACTCGTTTATCTCCTTGTTGTCTGTTCCGGTTTGCTTCGTCGCGTGATCGTATTCAGGACAATAATTGCTATTTGCTTGAGCCAAATTCTCGATGAGGGCTCTTCCTTGTGCTATCGTCTTTTGTCCAAAATCTCCATTGCTAGCTGTATCAAGCGAAAGTTTGTATTTTGGTTGCAAACCTCGGTAAAATGTGCTCAGCAGGCTTGATCCAGGAAATCCATGGTGATGGCAATCACGTTCATACTCCTTAAAACGTTCCCAGGCTTCATCGAAAGATTCAGTCGGTCCTTGCTGAAAGCTTGAGATATTTGTTCTCAACAAGTTCGACCTTGACTTAGTATAGAAGTGATTCAGGAAAGCAGTTTTGAACTCTTCCCTATTAGTAATCGATCTTGCAGGCAAAGATTTCAACCAACAGTGAGCTTTGTCTGCTAATGAAAAAGGGAACAACTTACACTTTAAATAGTCTGCTGGAACTTGGTTTGTTCTCATCATGCTGCAGATTTCTTCAAAGAGCTCGATATGGTCCATTGGGTGTTCAGAAGGAACTCCATGGAATTGGTTTTGTTTCACCAATGAGATGATTTGAGGCTTGACTTCAAACTCATTCCGGTTCAGAAATGGAACTTGAATTGCAGATCGGTTCTGAAAATTTTGAGTAGGTGCATCAAAATCAGCTATGCGATTGTTCCTGGCTTGTCTTCGGTGTTGATTTGCTGGCTGCACAGGGCGGTTAGCGCGCCCATTCGGCTGCATTCCTTGGTGGTCACCATCGGCTGCATTGATGGGTGCATCAAGATCTTCACGTTCTTCTCTCTCGTGATTCTGTTGGTTTCTCGGAGGAACCTCATCCTCCTCTCCATCTCGTCGAGCATGATCACCTCCTCTGTGATCATTCTCTTCATTTTCTCCATGTTCGGACCCGGCTTGGTCCATATTTAAAGCTCGGTTAATAGGATCTCCAGGCTGGTCGTCGTTGGCCATTCCTTGCGTTCGTCTAAGTCTTCGAAGTTCTCTTTCGTGTCTGTCTATCTCGTCTAGAATCAGAATGTTTTCTACAGGTCTACGCCTGGTATTCATGCAATTCAGAGAAAAACAAAAGAAGGGAAAGATAATTCAGCAAAACTTTAAGAAAGAACTAGAGATCAGGTGTCTAGAACAGAAGTTAGAACAAGAAAAATAGCAAAAGGCAGCGAAACAAATCCCCAGCAACGGCGCCAACAACTTGATGCGTGTCAACTGCGTGAGGGAACAAGTTTTACCCTTAACAAAAACAAATGAAAGCCGCAAGTGCACAGCTAATCAGTTGTAGTATTTAGGGATCGAATCCACAGAGATTTGTGTGCCTGGTATTCTTCTACGGTTTCTAACTTTATGTCTAGACTAGATTGGTTTTAGAGGTTGGTTGTTTTTCACGGATTAAACTAAAACAAAAGAAAGCAAATAAATCTATCCTAAGGAACAAGTAGAAAAATCAAATGGAAAGGAAATAAAGCAAGCAAAATATTGAACTAAAGCAATTGAAATGCAGATCTAAATAAGCAAGTAAAAATTGATTGGTTTGTAAACTATGGCTAAAAACGCTGAGCTTTCAGGAACTCTACAGGGATCATAATCGGTTTTAACACTAGGGTAGATAGATTGGTATTGATGGATATAGATATATAGGGTTCAAGAGCTAGAGTACGGCGGTATGACTACGTCACTGTCGTGATCATAACCAACTGTTTCTCGCAACCCTGACCAGTAGGTTTCCACTTTGGCCCTGGAGAACGCAAGAGCTGCACAAGACTCGTCAATACTCACGATATCGCCGCAGGTAGGTTTCCACTCCTATGGAAAAATCGCCTATTTCATTTTAGGGCTGATACTTAATGAAAACTTTCGCAACACTAACTATCTAGATCAGATACTAGGTGATCAATCAAGCATACATGCAATAAGAACAAGAATAAACAGAGAACAAAGTTGAAATCCCAGATCTATAAACCTAGATGTCTTAATCGATTATGAGAGCCCTTTTCGGGAACCCTAAGCCCAACTCCGGATCTATTCAGACATAGCTGAGGTCGACATCATCATTGGTTTTAATAAAAGTAATCAAAAAAGTAAAGAAAAGAGATGAAAGAAAGCTTCTCTATTGAAAAACTCGGACTTGAACAATCTTCTACAAAAATCGCATAAAAACGGCTAAAGGAAAAGGGTTTCTGTAAAGTATGAAGGGTGGTGTCTAAAAACGACCTAAATGACAAGTATTTATAGTCTTCAATACTCCATGGTCTCTAGGGTTCCGAAATTGAGGCTGAGAATGACTTTGAGCTTCATAAATATGGGCTTTAGTTCGGAGTTAGCAGGCCGCGATCAGGAATGACGTGACCGTGGGAAATAGATGGCTGGCCGCGGTCGGGAGGCTTGTGACGGCGGGGAATGGGCTGTTGGCCGCGGTAGCGTGACTTGCTGGCCATCTTCGAGAGGCTCCGGGGCTAATGAAATATCTTGAGATCCAACCGTTGGAATGTCTCCAAACCAAGTGCATTTGAAAGCTGGTTGATTCTTCTATAAGTTGTCCAATTTTGAGGGTGATCAGACGGTGAGAAGGTCTTCGTCTCTCCATGAGAGTTCTGACTGTCTGCATTTATCCAAAAGAGTCTTTTTGTTCCAATTTGTGCCTCTTTATCCCAAATTACCTGAAAAGTCTTTTAAAATCCGAAAACATAGAAATCCTTTGAAAACCTTTGAAAATAGAGTAAAAACACCTGTAAAAGACATTAAAGTGATCCATAAAAATGGTCAAAATCTGGTGTTATCAGATACAAGTTTAAGGAGAGTAAGGCAAGGTTTGATCTGATTAATGAAGCACATCTATGCAAGATTGGTTTCTTTCAAGGAAGAGTTGGTGCCAAGCTGGTTTACAACTTCAAGTACTTCATAGATGAGCCCCTCCAAGTTCTCCTGCCCAATCCCTCCCTCACCATAGTCCAAGTAAAGCGCAATATTAACTTCTACATGTTGAAGGAAGAGCTCTACAATGTCCAAACTGATCCACCAATTCTCAAGTACAAGAAGGCTTGCAAAGAAGAAGCTTCCAAGGGAAAGAAAGCGGCTGCTGAAGCTGGTGCTGCTAGTGCTGCTGGTGCTGAAGATGATGGTATGCCTCCACCTCAGAAGTATTATGGAAGGAACAGATGCCACTTTGATGATTACAATTGGGAAGAGCCAGGCACCTCAGGGTTTAGAGCTCAGCAAAAGATTGGTTTCCTTCAGCAATGGTGCAAGTATAAGGACAAAACGATACACAAGATGGCTAAGTGTATCAATGAGATGAAAAAGAGAATCAAGAAGCTTGAGAACCCTTGCAAAGAAAGATCTCCCCCACCAGTTTCACCAAGACACAGAGAAGAGGTTGGAGAGAGCTCGACCACTTGCACAGCATTGGTACCATACGGTACAGCATGGGTGGACCTTGAAGCCATTTCTGAGGAACCAAGCCATCACTCTTGGGAGACACCATCTGGCAACACATCAAACCCCTCCTACTCTTTGGAGTCAGACTTCCACAGCTCCTAGGTAACACTCCAACCCTTGTACATATGCATGGAGTTCTTTCTTTTTCTCTTTGCATTTTGCTTGTTTGGGTTTGCACTCCTTTCTCATGCTTTTATAACACAAGGGACTGTGTTATTTAAGTGTGGGGGAGGAGTTTCATCTTTTACTAATCATGTTTTCTCTGTTCTTATTTTCTATTTTGAGTCTTGAGTCACATTCTTGCATGCATTCATGTAGTTGCATCTAAGTGCATATAAAAACCAAAAAGATCGAAAAATCAAAGAATTTCACAAAAAAATGCTCATGTAGTTGTATTCTCATTTTTAGGATTAAGTCTAGTTGCATATTCATATAGGCTGCATCAATGCAAGGGAGTGATAATAGGTTTTTCCTTGAGAGAATATCACTTTAAGAATTCGGTTCACTCCCCTAGTTTCTAGTTCTCTGATGCATGTAAATAAGAAAGAAATCAAGACTGATCCATGCTTTAAACTTGTTGAGTGAGTCAAGCTTTGATTAGTTCCTGCCTTATCTAAGTGAGAACCATAATTTGACAATCTAATTATCATGTTTGTGGATGTCATTGTGAACTCATGGGTACCTTAAAATACGAGCTCTCTTATCTTTTTTACCACTCTTTGCTAGCTCAAATAGCTGTTCTCTCATCTTGAGACAGTTCCCTACCTTGAACCAAACCTTACTTGAAGCCTGAAACACTCTAGTGAGAGATGTGAGGTCTTTTTCTGAATAAACTTGACAGAAAGTGTTGAGTTTAGGGCGACAAGAGTAGAGTTTCATGTAGATCTAGCTCTGCATCATGAGTCTAGAGTAGGCTAGGAAGAGATCTTGGGAAACACTGAGTGAAAAAGAGAGAGTTTGAGATGAGAACCAGGGGATGGAAAAGAAAAGAAATCGGTTTGGGGTCTGTTGTTTAAAGAAAGAAAAGCTCTTGTGTTTTGAAAAGAAGATGTCTAGCCTCTAAGTAAAAAGAAAAGAAAAGAAGCCAAAAAGGCTCAAGATTTTGAAAAGAAAAGAAAAGAGGCTAAACAGTGCTATGTGAGAAAGAGCTAAGTGAAAGATTTAGACCCCAAAGCCTGAGTTTGAAGATGAAAAGATGAGTCCCCTGGTGCGAAACCGAGTGAGAGTGAAGTGAGGAGTGGGTTGATGAGGCAATGAATGCCTTGAGAGAAGAGTAGCTATGGTGTGATCTTCATGGGTGTAGAGCTAAGGTGAAAGACCAACTTGGGGCATTTGGTAGATGGGATTCTACTCTTGTATGCATCAGTTGCCTTTTACCCTTAGCCTTCTGTTAAAGTTTATTCCTTCTTGAGTGATCCCTTGAGCTGCATTGAAACCATAAGCATTGAATGAGATCATCTTTATCTCATAACCCTGTCCCAAGACAAGTGAGTTCACATGATTTGCATAAGCATGATCCACATGAGCTTAAATCAATGTCAAAAGGTTGGAACTATGGCTGTTTGTGAAAACTTAAGCATGAGCTTGATTCATTTTATGATGAGTATGGCAAAGGTTTTATGAGTAATCTTGTTTGCACTGCATCTTAGAATTAGCAACTAGGACAATGAGCCTTGAATTCTTTTAGTGATACACTCTCTCATTAAGGAATATGAACTCCCAATGTTTTCAACCTCTTTCTCTCATTTGTTCTTTTTGCTTGAGGACAAGCAAAGGACAAGTGCGGGGGAATTGATATGTATTTGCATCATTTAGGTTGTATATTTCATTCCAAATCATATCTTATTTCATGCATTTTAGGTCTTTAGGTGTTGTTTTAGGACTTAAGGGTTTGCATTAGGTCCAAGTGAGTCTTGCATGTTTTGGAGTGTTTACAGGTGATTTGGAAGCAGTTTGGACCTGAAAAGATGAAGCCAGGAGAAAAAATGGTGAATGGAGCTTTAAAAATGGTGAAAACAACTTTTTGGGGGTTCTCGGCGATAGCCTGTACCGCGGGAAGCTTTTTCTCGGCAATTTTCATGTACCACGGGTAGATCTCTCGGCCAAAACACGTACCGGCTGTTTAAGGTTCTCGGCCAAAAATCTCGGGTGCAGATACATCTCAAAAATCACATTACCGGAAGGTCTTGCCGGCCGATTCAGTGATATGTCTATATTTTACATCATTTAGATTGCATTTTAGAGTCCTCATCATGTGTTTTCCCATGAAAATTGAGTCTTTAGGCGTCAAAATAGGATTTAGGACTTGCATTAGGTCCCAAAGAGTTTTGCATGTTTTGAAGTCTTTATCAGGTGCTTTGGAAGTCATTTGGAGCTCAAGAAGAGGAGCAGAGAAGAAAACGGTGAAGAATAGGGTCAAAAATGGTGAAAACCGCTTGGAGGAATTTCTCGACCAAAACTCGTACCGGCTGGACAGAAACCTTGGTCAAAAAGCTTACCGAACGCTCATTACCGACCAAAACCCTTACCGATCGACCAAAATCAGCCTGGGTCGAGTATCGGGTGCAAAATACCACGGGTTAAGTTTTTGGCCAAGGCGAGAGAATTTTACGGCTAAAAAGCTTACCGCGGTACATAACCCTCGGTCATTTTCCTTACCGCGGGAAGCTTTTCTCGACCAAAACCTGTCTTTGCCCGCGCATTTCAAAGATCAGCAATCCGGGGAACCTTCCGGTCCAAATCAGTTGGCGGGGTCTTCATCAAAGTTGGAGAGAATCAAGCAAAGATCCCAGAGCAGTTGAAATCATCCAATTCGGATCAGTGAGGAGAAAGATACAGCTTCCGGAAGATGCACCAGCATTACGCGCATCCGAGAACCGAACGGCGGACTCCAAAGATCACGGCGGACGGAGCCTTTCCGGACCAAACTAGCCTACCCGGTCTTCATAAAAGTTTGAGATCTGTGAAAGACCTTCTCAGAACAGTTAGAATCGCTCAGTTCGGAGCAGTGGTTCAAAAGATAAGGTCTCCGGAGTTCACATTGGTTCAAAAGCTCATTTTCCGGTGAATCCGATGCGGTGCAAAGATGTGAAATCAAGGAAGCCTTCCACTTCCCAAGCTCCGACGGTTTCTTCACCAAAGTTCGATCTTATTGAGTCATCTTGACTATGAAACTGGTCTCAGAGCAATTGGAGTCGTGTGTTGAAAGTTACAATTCCGGAAGGCAATATGGTCGATACGAGCCCAAATGAGTCGCGATACGCGCTAAGTGTTTTCTCAGGGCTCGGCATCATTACCTCGACATCGCCCAAGTCAAGGCTCATATCTTGGGAGTATTCTGGACTAGACCTCGTGCCGATGCCTCGGCACGTTGAGATCAAGGCATGGACACGTAAGAAATGAAGCTGAAAATGACTAAGTGTTGAGCATGCACCTCGGTGTAATGACCTCGGCGTGCATGCCGGACTCTGTTCTCCCGAACCCCTCGACTACCAAGCCCCTCGGCATTTTATACCGAGGTCCCTTGTCACAAACCCAGAATCAAGAACAAGACGGCTCAAGAACACACACATGAATATGGATCAAAGACTAGGGTTCATGCATGTTCTTGACGTGTTCTTCACGACATCTTCATTCGGATCCTGACTCACGTGCACTCCTCGACATAAAGACCTCGGCTTCACTCTCCGACACACCGTGGCACTCACCCATCAACCCAAGAAGGCGGCTCAGTACCCGGTTTGTTCCGGGCTGACCCGCAACACTTTCCCTTTGCTATAAATACATTTTAGGACCAAAAACCTAATCATCTTATCTCTTATATGTTTTAGCTCTAAGAACTTGCCTCTTTTGTGAAACTCGATTAATCTAATCCGATATCTCGTTTTTGCATCAGAATCTTGTTCTTTCTTTATTTCTTTTATCATCCAGCATCAAACTCCTTATCATGACTAGCTACACGTCTTGCAAAGGACTTAGTGAGCTCGTTATGATCAGTGAGTAGTCGTTTAAGCGGCTTTAGATAGGTAGATTATGGTGCTTTCAAGATAGATTAATGGGTTTAGGTGTCTAGTCTTGCATGTTTCATTCTTTAACCGATGAGATCTCTAGGCTGGATCCAAGCACATCACTTGAGGTTCAGATCTGAGACATATCTGGCATCAAAAGTGTTTGTAGAAATGTCTGAACCACTCGGTTAAAGGTTTAAGAGTCTTTCATCGCGAGAGTGATAGTTTGTTCTCTTAAATGACATTTTTGAACTGAATCTTATTGCTGACTGATTCGTGCTTCTCAAAAGGGATTTTGGTATGAAAGAGGATCAGTTTAGATGTTTAATACTTTCATGAGAAGATTAACATGCCTTGAGTTCAAAGTTAAATGAAACCGCTTGATAAAATGATTCATTAGCCCATTAGTCTAGCTTGGAAGCACCCGAGTCAAGTATCCTGTCTAAAGCTTCTGCCTTTATCATATATTGTCATCATCCGAATCATTTGCTTGTTATTTGCATCTTCACTTAGTTTAAATCTCATCTTTTGTCTCATTACTTGCTTGTTTACTTGTTAATTAGTCTAGCTAAAAACCTTTACTATTCTCTCTTGACTTAAGGCAACAAATGACATAGATAGTGTCTCCACTACAAGTTTGGTTTGATAACCCCTTGTACTACAAGGACAGGGGTATTGATAACCTCTTTAAAGAGTGAAAACTCTTAGTTATCAATTGGCGCCGTTGCCAACTTGTGGGAGCATTATTCTCTTATTTGTTCTTAAGATCAAGACTTTACTTTCTTTTGTTTTACTGACTCTTTTGCAAGTTCTTGTTTTGATTTCAGGTGCATGAAAACCAGGTCTCGTAGCACAGAACCGCCTTTACCATACGACAATAACATCAAAAGGATTGAGAGGCGAGCTCGCGAGAGAGAACGGCACTTTGAAAGACTTGGAATGGCAGAACAGCAAAGGATCGAGCAACAGGCTCAAGAAGCCGAGCACCAGGCTCAGGCTAATCAGGCGCATGCAGGAAGAAATGAACAACAAGCCTATGTTAACCAACAACAAGCTCAAAGAAACGAGAGGCTTGCTCAGCAAAACCAACAACAAGCTAATAGAAACGAGCAACAAGCCCACCATGTTCATCCGCCACCGCCACAAGCTCAGAGACAACCTCCTCCGGTCTTTGTTGGAGAGAACGACCGAGCTAATGCGCACCAATACCGAGCCGGGATTCAAGCTCCACCGGTCCAAAATAACAACTTTGAAGTTAAAGCTTCCCTGCTCAATATGGTGCAGAACTCAAAGTTTCACGGTCTAGCCGGAGAAGATCCTCTTGAGCATCTAGATCAGTTTGATCGAGTTTGCGACTTAACCAAGATCAATGGCGTTTTAGAAGATAGCTTCAAGCTACGTTTGTTCCCATTCAGCCTCGGTGATAAAGCTCACCAGTGGGAAAAGAACCTCCCGAGGGGTTCTATACAAACATGGGAGCAGTGTAAATTGGCGTTCTTATCAAAGTTCTTTTCCACATCACGCACGGCTAAGCTCCGGAATCAGATCTCAAGTTTCACGCAGCACAACAATGAGAGCTTTAGTGAGGCTTGGGAACGGTTTAGAAGCTATACTAACCAATGCCCACACCACGGCTTCTCAGAGGCATCCCTCTTGAGTACTTTATACCGAGGTGCACTCCCCAAGATCAGAAACCAACTCGATACAGCTTCAAATGGAAATTTTCTTGGGAAAGAGATCAATGCGGCAATGGAACTAGTCGAGAACCTAGCCATGTCCAATGACACGTATGGAGAGGATTTTGATAGGGCAAACCGCACAGAGGGATCTACTGATGAACAGCGTATGAAAAAGGATATAAGAGAGCTTCAGAGCAAGCTTGACAAGGTTTTAATGGCGACTCAAAAGCCAATACACTTTGTAGGCGAGTTTGATGAGCAAGGGCCAAGTTTTGACAATGTTAATGAAGATGGTCTAACTCAAGAGGAGCTGAATTACATAGGGAATCAGCAGAGGTATCAGCGGTTTAACAACTACAGCACTAACCCAAACCTCTCATACCGAAACCCAAATGTAGCTAACCCTCAAGACCAAGTGTACCCTGCTCAACAACAACAACAAAGCTATGCTCAAAAAGCACCTTTTCAGAATACCTTCCAGCCCAAGCAACAGTTTAGTGGGCAACAGCAAGGCTACACTCAGCAGAATCAGGCAGCTCAGGGTAACAACTTCACCAGCCAACCGCAGCAACACAAGTTTCTACCAGGGTTCAATCCGCAGCCGATGGGTAATCAGCAACAGATTCAGGGAACGGGTCAGAATCAGATGGGAACCGATGTCTGTGGGATCTTACAGCAACTGTTACAGGGCCAGCAAAGAGTTGAGAGCCAGCACGCGACAATGCAGCAAGATATCAGAGAGCTTAAGCAAAACCAAGCTTCTACATCATCAAGAGGCCCGTCTTTATCACGTAAGCCGGAGCCGAACCCCAAAGAGTATGTGAACGCCATCATATTGAGGAGTGGTAAGGAATTACAAGCTCCGCCTAAGACAAAGCTCATTGAGGCCAATGAGCAATTAGAGTGGGAGGCAGCCTCAGATGATGCGTGTAAAGAAGCGGTTTTTGAGAAGGAACCGATCAAGGACAAAGGAAAAGAGGTGGAAAAGTCAACTGAGCTTGAAAAGGCATACGTTCCACCACCACCTTACCAACCCAAGATACCATTCCCAGGGCGCTTCAAAAAGAAAATCTTAGACAAGGCCAAGGCGGTCTTTGAGAAACACTTGGAGAACACGCAACTTACCTTACCCATCATAGATGCTTTCTTAGCTATACCTCAGCTTGGAAAGTTTCTAAAGGACGCAATTCTCAACAAAAAAAAGGAGCTCCAGGGTATGGTGATACTGAGCCATGAGTGCAGTGCTATAATACAAAGAAGATCTATACCAAGGAAGCTATCCGATCCGGGCAGCTTTACTTTACCGTGTGCTTTAGGTCACTTGAAGTTCTCAAACTGCTTGTGTGATCTAGGAGCTTCTGTGAGCTTGATGCCTTACACAGTGGCCAAGAGATTGGGATACAAAAGCTACAAGCCGGCCAAGATCTCTCTTGTATTAGCTGATAGATCGGTCCGATTACCGGTGGGTTTGCTTGAGGATTTACCTTTGAGAATCGGTGAGATAGAAATCCCCACGGACTTCATAGTTCTTGAGATGGACGAGGAACCATTAGACCCTATTATCTTGGGCCGACCGTTCTTGGCGACCGCAGGAGCCATAATCGATGTGAGAGGGGGCATGATTGAACTACACATCGGTTCCGAGACTATGAAGTTCAACGTGAAGGAAATGATGAAGAAACCGACCATTGGAGGTCAGGTTTTCTATGTGGAGGTAATGGAGGAGCTAGCTGATTAGCTCCTAGAAGAGTTAAACGCAGAAGACCCATTACAAGTGGTCTTGACACGGGAACAAAGCGAGCACGGGTACTTGAACGAGGAAAGCGAGGTGTACAAGCGTCTTTTGGACCAACCGAGGGAACTTGGAGCTGAGGCGAGGTTTTTGGAGCTCAGGAAGAGTGGCCTCGACATATTATACAACGAGGGATCCAAGGGAACAGAGGAAACACCTCGGGATATCATGGCCGTGACAGCTTGTACCGAGGCCGATGGTAAACCGCGCGAGAACAAAGAAAAGGCCGAGGAAGCTGTTCCAGGCCAATGCAGCTTTGATGCCGATTGGAATGAGGCTGACGCACCCCCTGTTGAGCTCAAGCCTCTACCAACAGGGCTCAGGTATGCGTTCTTGGGTCTAAACTCCACTTTTCCTGTGATCATAAACGATAGCTTGCTTGAACATGAAGAACGTGCATTGCTTAATGAAATAAGGAAATTCAGGAGAGCCATAGGGTATTCCTTTGCTGACATTAGAGAAATCTCTCCTGATATATGCACCCACAGGATCCACCTAGAGGACCAAGCTATGTC
Source organism: Eutrema salsugineum (assembly GCF_000478725.1). Taxonomy (NCBI): domain Eukaryota; kingdom Viridiplantae; phylum Streptophyta; class Magnoliopsida; order Brassicales; family Brassicaceae; genus Eutrema; species Eutrema salsugineum. The sequence continues at coordinate 18,236,262 of NW_006256829.1, read as the reverse complement.
CTCTATTGAGCACCAACGTCGCCTTAACCCAAACCTTAAAGAGGTGGTTAAGAAGGAGATACTAAAGCTCCTTGAGGCAGGGATAATATATCCAATCTCTGACTCTCGGTGGCTATCTCCTGTACACGTTGTGCCCAAGAAAGGTGGGATCACGGTGGTGAAAAACGATAAGGACGAACTCATAGCCCAAAGAACTATAACCGGCCATCGCATGTGCATTGACTATAGGAAATTGAATCTGCATCAAGAAAATATCATTTTCCTTTACCATTCATTGATCAAATGCTTGAACGGCTAGCTAATCATCCTTATTTTTGTTTTCTTGATGGATACTCGGGGTTCTTTCAAATACCCATAGACCCCCGAGATCAAGAGAAAACGACATTTACTTGCCCTTATGGCACTTATGCCTATAGGAGAATGCCTTTCGGTTTGTGTAATGCACCAGCCACTTTTCAAAGATGTATGATGCACATTTTCTCTGATCTAATTGAAGAGAAAGTGGAGGTGTTTATGGATGATTTCTCCGTATACGGCTCCTCTTTCTCCGAATGTCTTGCTAATCTATCTCAGTTTCTAAAGCGATGTGAGGAGCATAGACTTGTCTTGAACTGGGAGAAGTGCCATTTCATGGTCCAAGAGGGCATTGTCTTGGGACACAAGGTATCAGAGAAGGGTATTGAGGTGGACAAGGCTAAGATCGAGGTGATGGTGAACCTACAAGCTCCGAATTCTGTTAAAGGAATAAGAAGCTTCCTTGGGCACGCAGGATTCTATAGGCGGTTCATTAAAGATTTCTCCAAGATAGCTAGACCCTTGACGAGGCTATTGTGTAAAGAAGTGGAGTTTATCTTTGATGAAGAGTGTGAGGAAGCGTTTAAGAGAATCAAGGAGGCTTTGATCAGTGCACCGATTGTACAAGCTCCCGATTGGTCTTTACCATTCGAAGTGATGACTGATGCATCTGACTATGCCGTGGGAGCGGTCTTGGGGCAAAAGAAAGATAAAAAGCTCCATGTGATCTACTATGCAAGCCGCACCTTGGACTCGGCTCAAGAAAAGTATGCCACCACCGAGAAGGAAATGCTTGCCATTGTGTTTGCATTTGAAAAATTCAGGAGTTATCTAGTGGGATCAAAGGTCACGGTTTACACGGATCATGCGGCCTTGAGGTATCTGATGTCTAAGAAGGACGCTAAGCCGAGGCTGGTGAGATGGGTCTTATTGCTCCAAGAATTTGACATGGAAATACTCGACAAGAAAGGGATTGAAAACGGAGCCGCAGATCACCTCTCAAGGCTGAGGATTGAAGAACAGGTCCCTATAGATGATGCTTTACCCGAGGAACATCTCATGTTAGTCCGGTCTTACTTAGAAGTGGAGGAAGCCAACACGATCAAGGAAAGAAGCCTTCCATGGTTCGCGGATCTTGTGAACTACTTGTCTTGCGGTTTAGAGCCACCGGATCTTGATACTTATCAGAGGAAGAAGTTCTTTAGAGATGTAATGAGATATCATTGGGACGAGCCGTACCTTTACGTGCTTAACAAGGACCATCTCTATAGGCGATGCTTGGCCGAAGAAGAGATCCATCCGGTGCTGCAAGAATGCCACGGTTCATCGTATGGTGGTCACTTAGGTGCATTCAAGACGGTTGCCAAGGTTTTACAAAGCGGTTTCTGGTGGGCGACTATGTTCAAAGACGCTCAAGATGTGGTATCAAGGTGTGAGGCTTGCCAAAGGCACGGTGACATATCCAAGAGGAATGAGATGCCCCAAAACCCAATCTTTGAAGTAGAGGTCTTCGACTGTTGGGGCATTGACTTCATGGGTCCCTTTGTAAGCTCATATGGGAATCAGTATATCCTTGTCGCGGTAGACTATGTGAGTAAATGGGTTGAAGCGGTCGCATCTCCAACCAACGATTCAAAAGTGGTGGTAAAATTCTTCAAGAGTATCATCTTCCCACGGTTCGGAGTCCCAAGGGTATTTATCAGTGATGGGGGAAGCCATTTCATCAACAAGACTCTTGAGAGTCTTTTGAAGAAGAACGGAGTAAAGCACAAGGTGGCCACACCTTATCATCCGCAAACTAGTGGCCAAGTGGAGGTCTCTAACCGACAGATAAAGGCCATTTTGGAAAGAACCGTGAGCTCATCTAGGAAGGATTGGAGCAAGAAACTTGATGATGCTTTGTGGGCTTACAGAACCGCGTACAAGACCCCCATTGGAACCTCACCGTTTAACTTGTTCTATGGGAAAAGCTGCCATCTACCGGTTGAGTTGGAATACAAAGCCTTGTGGGCAGTGAAACTTCTGAACTTTGACATCAAGACCGCATAGAGAAGAGGGTTTTAAAGCTTCATGAGCTTGAGGAGATCCGTTTAGATGCTTTTGAGAGCTCTAAGATCTACAAGGAAAGGACCAAGGCGCTCCATGACAAGAAGATACACAAGAGAGAGTTCAAAGAAGGGGACCAAGTGCTGTTGTTTAACTCGAGACTTAAGCTATTCCCTGGGAAGCTGAGGTCTAGGTGGTCCGGTCCGTTCACAATTCTTGAAGTAAGGCCCTATGGAGCAGTTGTGTTAAAAGGAAAAGATGGACAAGGCTTTGTGGTAAATGGTCAGAGAGTAAAGCATTACTTGGCATCAGAAACAAGAGAGGGAGCTACCTCAGTTCCTCTTCTTGAACCAGAATCAGCCTGAAAAGGTATGAAAAGTCAAACTTAGGGACGTTAAACTAAGTGCTCTTGGGAGACACCCCAAGCTTATCCTTGTACATATTTCGTTTTTCATGCTCTTTTTCTTTTTATTTGAAACTTTTTGAAGGGTTTGTTAAGTGTTTCAGGAGTTAGACAGTAAGCCTTGAGGATTGAAAGTGAGAAAAAGCTTGAAAAAGACACGGCCTGATGAATTAAGTCAAAGAGTATTCATAGCCTCGGTATCGACCCTCGGTATATTCATACCGCGGTCACCTTTTACCGAGTGAAAGCTTGAGAACCTCAGCTAAACTCCTCGACTTATTTTCACCATGGCCGTGTCTGAGAAGTGCTATAGTGAAATGACTAAGCGTGGGGGAGGCTCACGGTGTAAACACCCGAGGCGCGATGTTCTCTTAAAACGGTCAAAAACCTCGATCCGAGGCCGCGATCAGTTTACACCAAGGCCAGCCCGTTTAAGCCCCCAAGCACCAAGTGTTCTTTGTTAAAACAAGTAACCTCGGCATGATACCCTCGTGGTGGAGCGTGCCGAGGTGCCCGGTTTCAAGAACGATCAAAAACAAGAACACTTGGAACACTTAGATCAAAGAAGAGGCTTTGCGCGATCTAAGGAAAAGACTTGAAGGCCACAGAGAATTACTCGTTAACATGACCTTAAATCGCTCGGCTTGGTGCCCTCGAAGTGGAACAAGACGAGGCCGCTCAAGTTAACACGAGAAATATCGGTTTAGACCGTACGGCCCACGTCATTCCTTTACCGCGTTCATTTGAAGGCTTTGCGCGGCATTTTGAAATTAAACGCCCGGTCAAGATGGTTTTTGGCGCGGTCAACGGCTGGAGTTAGAGCAGAGGGGGGACCAGTCCCACAACAGTCCAAATGGCAGCTGGAAAGTGCGCTCCAGCACATACCAGCCTCCATACCGAGCTAAAACGCAGAGTTTGCCTTCTTCTCTCTTTTCTCTGCATTTCACGAACACAACTCTCTCATTTCTCATTCATTTCGCGTGATTCCAAGCGTTCTAGACTCGTTAGGGTGTTGTCTATTCTGCATAAGCATCTCACTGAGCTTGAATCTTGGATTCCCAAAGGTATTTGCATCTTAAAGAACTCATCTTTTTCCTTCATTCTTTGCGAGCTTAAATGTTTGTAAAATGTGGAATCGATTCTTTTAGAACATATTGGCCTTTGGGAACAATTTTAAAAATTCTATCAGGATAGACAACACATGAAAAACTGGTCTTTGCTCTGAAAATCACTTGTTCTTGAGTTTTTAAAATTCTTGAGAAAATGCGCTTGGAATCGGCTTAAATGGTGAACCGAGTTGTTGAGCTGAACTGACTAGATATCTTGCTTCTCTCTGGTTGTTCTAGCTTGTTGATACTCTCTTTGATGTTTGAAAAAGCTATAAACCTGGTCTTGTTAGAGAAAAAGCTCTGTTCTTGCTATCTTTAGATACATGTGCTTAGCGATACACTTGATTCTAACGGTTCTCTTGAGAATCTGCCTTGCAGATGACCAGCGATCGAACCGTTCCTGCTCATGAGACGAACAAAAACGAGGTCCAGAGAAGAGGTACAAAAGGAAAAGCCGTGGCCGTGGCACGCAATGGGGGAACAAGCAAGAAACCCTCTGCGAGACCCGATAGCGAGCCAGCTGCTAAACGAGCAAGGAACGCCGAGTTCATTCCGGCACCAGCTCTTGAATCAAGGAGGAATGGGAAGCAGGCAGCCGTTGGATCCGACGAAGATGAGCTCAGAGCCATAGTCCCTCATGAAACCGATTGTTGCAAGAAGGCCAAGAAGGAACCGAAGCCCGAGCCCGAGGAAGAACATTTCCCAACTACTGAGGAGTACTTAGACCACTTTAACTCTATAAGAGTGGCTCAAGGTCGGTTCCCTGATATGGAGTTGTTGAGAAAGCTCGAGATACTCAATGATGTTACTCTGATCTTTCAAAACATGGGTTTGGCCGAGTTCTTCACAATGAGCGATGTTGCCTATGAAGGGATTACACAACAGTTTCTTGCCACTTTGGAGGTTGTCATCTACCCCAAGAGAGATCCCAAGCGTTTACATGGCAAAGGGTTCGGCCACATTGAGTTTGATATGGAAAGCATGCACTACAAGGTCAGCTTCAAGGAGCTTGATGAGATATTTGGTTTTGAAAGGAACGGAAGCTCGCTTGACAAGTTTGTGTACCCAAAAGAAGAGTTAGCTGCCTTGTGGGAAACAATCGCTTTTGGACCTTACTTAGGAGGAAAGAGCAAGACAAGTTGCATCAGGAACCCTGCGATCAGATACACCAACCGAGTTCTCGCCTCTACATTCTTCTCGACCTATAACCCTGGTGTTATTCATACGGCCGAGCTTGAGTTGTTGGGACTTGGACTGAAGCCGCTCATCACTCAAATGAAGAACAAGAAGGAGTTCCAAGGGCCAATGCATGTACCCTCTTTAGGCGCGTTCTTTGCGATCCAAATGCTTACTTACAGGCACAATGTGTGGTGTGACCGAAAGAAGAAAGGAGCAAGGAGGCTTCAGAACGGTTGGATTGTCACCAAGATTTTGAGAGCTCAAGGGTTCATATTCCCTGATTCACCATCAAGGCCGAATCTCATTGATGAGCAATACCTAAGTAAAAGTGGATTCTTCGGAGCCAAGTCAGGGGATAAATGGGTTTACAACTTCACACTGATGCACAGAGACGGTACACAGGTTCTACTGCCTAACCGAGGCCTCACCATGCTTGATAAGCAGTGTAACGTCTCCTTCTATGTCCTCAAGGATCAGCTGTACAACCCATCTCTCGACCCACCAATGCGCAAGTGCACCAAGGCCGCACCTAGCAAACCTCAGAACGAGAACGGCCCGGCCGGATGTGAGAATGAGGAACAGAGGCACGCTGAGAGAAGGACAGGAGCAGGCCGATACCATTTTGATCCATACGTGTGGGGTGAGCCTGAATACCATACCAAGAAGCTGTATTCGCGAGTGAACACTCTCCAAAAGTGGTGTAAGTGGCAAGACAAGACCATTCACGTGTTGGTGGACTGTGTAAGGCACCTGAAAAAGAAAGTCAAGCAACTCACCAGACCATCTTCTCCGGACAAGAACTCGGCGACCTCAACCGCACCGGTTACACAAGAAGAGGTTGGAGAAAGCTCAAACGCGAGGAACCCGGAGTTTCCACCAGGCAAAGAGGACTGGATCGATCCTGCCTCGGCATTCTTATCGGAACCCTCGGAGAGCAGCCCACCACGTCAGTCCACGCCCTCCTGCTCAACGTCAAATCCCTCGTACTACTTGGGATCAGACCTCTCAGACTGAGGTATCGACTTCAAACTCTTGTAAATATATGCATCTTGTATATACCATATTGCATTTAGTTTATCTTTTTACTTCTCTCACACGCTTTTATAACACACGGGACTGTGTTATTTAAGTGTGGGGGAGGAGCTTTGTGTTTTCTGATCTTGTTTTCTTTGTTCTTATTTGACTTTTGCATTCTTGAGTCTCATTTAGCTTAATACATATGATAAAACCGCATCATTCTAGTTGCATCTCGCATTCTAAGATCGAGTCTAGTTGCATCATGTAGGATTGCATCAGTGCAAGGAGCAATGATAGATTTTTTCCTAGAGAGTAAATCACTTGAGAACTTGAACTAAATATGCTTGTGAAACTCATTCTGTGCTTGTAAAGCTTGAAACGATTTGAATCTGAGAAGCAAGTTTGAATTACACTCAACTCTAACTAAGTGATAACCCTGAACTTGAATTGTAAATATCTTTTGATGCATTGCTTGATTAGGCTTGTGGATACCGATATACATACTTGAGCTAGAATCGTTGTTTTTACCACCCTCCTTCCTTAGCTCAAGTAGCTGAATCCGCATCATGGATCAGTTCCCTCACCTTGAACCCATCTTTCTTTCGAGCCAATGTTTGTGTGTGAATTTTAAGGCCACCTTGGACTGAACTTAGCAGAAAGTGTTAGGTTTAGAGCGACAAGGGCATGTCTCATTGAGTGCTATGTTCCAACATCAAGGAACTGAGAGTATTGGCGAGGAATAAGTGTGGGGGAAAAGACTTGTTGGTGAGTGGAAAAAGGTGAGTTGAGTGGAAAAGAGAAAGTGGAAATAGCTAGGGGAATGAAAGAAAAAGAATTGAGTTTTGGATTTGAAAAGATGAGCTCTGTTGTTTTTAAAAGAAAAATTTAGTCTCTGAAATGAAAAGAAGCCAAAAAGGCTCAAGTGTTCTAAAATGAAAAGAAAAGAGGCTATTCGCTATGAAAGAAAAGAGCTGTGTGAATAAGTGAACACCAAGGCTTGAGAATTAAAGCAAAAGAGAGTCCCCTAGTGAAAAGAAAACGATTGAGAAAAGTGAGGAAGCTTTGAGTGGAGTGTGGGGTGTGATGAGTCTTGCCCTTGTATGCATTGGTTGCTTTTTACCTTTAGCATTCTGCCAAAGTTTGGTCGTTCATAGAGAGATCCCTTGCTGCATTACACCCGCTTGAATATTGATGAGAACATTTTTATCTCATGACCTTACCCTAGCCAAGCCAGCCTATTTGAACATTGCATCATTTGATTCACCGGTTACGAACTTAATGAATGTGAAAGAGTTGAATGTGATAATGACTTGTGGAGATTCCGTGCTTTAGTTGGAAAATATCTGAGGATAGCTTTGCATTGCATATTTGAGCATGAATCCGAGTTCTCTTTGTGATCACTTCTCTCTAAAAAGGAAATATGAGCTCCATCTGCATTACAACCTCTTTCTCTCATTTGTTCTTTTCGCTTGAGGACAAGCAAAGGACAAGTGTGGGGGAGTTGATATGTCTATATTTTACATCATTTAGATTGCATTTTAGAGTCCTCATCATGTGTTTTCCCATGAAAATTGAGTCTTTAGGCGTCAAAATAGGATTTATGGCTTGCATTAGGTCCCAAAGAGTTTTGCATGTTTTGAAGTCTTTATCAGGTGCTTTGGAAGTCATTTGGAGCTCAAGAAGAGGAGCAGAGAAGAAAACGGTGAAGAAAAGGGTCAAAAATGGTGAAAACCGCTTGGAGGAATTTCTCGGCCAAAACGCGTACCGGCTGGACAGAAACCTCGGTCAAAAAGCTTACCGAACGCTCATTACCGACCAAAACCCTTACCGATCGACCAAAATCAGTCTGGGTCGAGTATCGGTGCAAAATACCACGGGTTAAGTTTTTGGCCGAGGCGAGAGAAATTTACGGCTAAAAAGCTTACCGCGGTACATAGCCCTCGGCCATTTTCCTTACCGCGGGAAGCTTTTCTCGACCAAAACCTGTCTTTGCCCGCGCATTTCAAAGATCAGCAATCCGGGGAACCTTCCGGTCCAAATCAGTTGGCGGGGTCTTCGTCAAAGTTGGAGAGAATCAAGCAAAGATCCCAGATCAGTTGGAATCATCCAATTCGTACCAGTGAGGAGAAAGATACAGCTTCCGGAAGATGCACCAGCATTACGCGCATCCGAGAACCGAACGGCGGACTCCAAAGATCACGGCGGACGGAGCCTTTCCGGATCGAACTAGCCTACCCGGTCTGCATAAAAGTTTGAGATCTGTGAAAGACCTTCTCAGAACAGTTGGAATCACTCAGTTCGGAGCAGTGGTTCAAAAGATAAGGTCTTCGGAGTTCACATTGGTTCAAAAGCTTATTTTCCGGTGAATCCGATGCGGTGCAAAGATGTGAAATCCAGGAAGCCTTCCACTTCCCAAGCTCCGACGGTTTCTTCACCAAAGTTCGAGCTTATTGAGTCATCTTGACTATGAAACTGGTCTCTGAGCAATTGGAGTCGTGTGTTGAAAGTTACTGCTTCCGGAAGGCAATATGGTTGATACGAGCCCAAATGAGTCACGATACGCGCTAAGTGTTTTCTCAGGGCTCGGCATCATTACCTCGACATCGCCCAAGTCAAGGCTCATATCTTGGGAGTATTCTGGACTAGACCTCATGCCGATGCCTCGGCACGTTGAGATCAAGGCATGCACACGTAAGAAATGAAGCTGGAAATGACTAAGTGTTGAGCATGCACCTCGGTGTAATGACCTCGGCGTGCATGCCGGACTCTGTTCTCCCGAACCCCTCGACTACCAAGCTCCTCGGCATTTTATACCGAGGTCCCTTGTCACAAACCCAGAATCAAGAACAAGACGGCTCAAGAACACACACGTGAATATGGATCAAAGACTAGGGTTCATGCATGTTCTTGACGTGTTCTTCACGAGATCTTCATTCGATCCTGACTCACGTGCACTCCTCGACATAAAGACCTCGGCTTCACTCTCCGACACACCGTGGCACTCACCCATCAACCCAAGAAGGCGGCTCAGTACCCGGTTTGTTCCGGGCTGACCCGCAACACTTTCCCTTTGCTATAAATACATTTTAGGACCAAAAACCTAATCATCTTATCTCTTATCTGTTTTAGCTCTAAGAACTTGCCTCTTTTGTGAAACTCGATTAATCTAATCCGATATCTCTTTTTTGCATCAGAATCTTGTTCTTTCTTTATTTCTTTTATCATCCAGCATCAAACTCCTTATCATGACTAGCTACACGTCTTGCAAAGGACTTAGTGAGCTCGTTATGATCAGTGAGTAGTCGTTTAAGCGGATTTAGATAGGTAGATTATGGTGCTTTCAAGATAGATTAATGGGTTTAGGTGTCTAGTCTTGCATGTTTCATTCTTTAACCGACGAGATCTCTAGGCTGGATCCAAGCACATCACTTGAGGTTCAGATCTGAGACATATCTCGCATCAAAAGTGTTTGTAGAAATGTCTGAACCACTCGGTTAAAGGTTTAAGAGTCTTTCATCGCGAGAGTGATAGTTTGTTCTCTTAAATGACATTTTTGAACTGAATCTTATTGCTGACTGATTCGTGCTTTTCAAAAGGGATTTTGGTATGAAAGAGGATCCGTTTAGATGTTTAATACTTTCATGAGAAGATTAACATGCCTTGAGTTCAAAGTTAAATGAAACCGCTTGATAAAATGATTCATTAGCCCATTAGTCTAGCTTGGAAGCACCCGAGTCAAGTATCCTGTCTAAAGCTTCTGCCTTTATCATATATTATCATCATCCGAATCATTTGCTTGTTATTTGCATCTTCACTTAGTTTAAATCTCATCTTTTGTCTCATTACTTGCTTGTTTACTTGTTAATTAGTCTAGCTAAAAACCTTTACTATTCTCTCTTGACTTAAGGCAACAAATGACATAGATAGTGTCTCCACTACAAGTTTGGTTTGATAACCCCTTGTACTACAAGGACATGGGTATTGATAACCTCTTTAAAGAGTGAAAACTCTTAGTTATCATTCAGCCACTAGAGTCTTCCGAAAAGATCAAGATAATTGATTCTAGATTTCATAACAGTTGGAATCGATGAATTTGGAGAATGGAGCTGAAAGATACGGCCACCGGAAGACAGACCTCTCTCGCATCCATTCCGAAGCAATCCGATACGTCTGAAAGATTGCCTGTCTGGGGAGTTTTAACGTCCGATTCAGCTTACAGGCTCTTCAGAAAAGTTGGAGATGATCAGTTTACGGATCCAGAACAGGTGGAATCATTGGATTTGGACTCGTGAGCATAGATTTAAACTCACCGGAAGGCACACCTATCTCGCTACAGTTTCAAGACCGATCCGAGGAGTCACAAAGATTGCGTGGGACGATGCCATTCCAGTCTGATTCAGTTTCCGGGACCTTCATCATGATTAAAGATCTTTGAGTAATCTTTCCATAAAATCTAATATCATTCAGTTTGGAGCTATGTGCTGAAAGATACTGTCTCCGGAGTGAACTCTGGTCTAAGAGCTCCTTTTTGATCATTTCAATGCGCTGCAGAGATGAGCCGTCCGGGGAATCTTCCACTTTCCAAGATCTAAAAGTTTCTTCACCACAGTTTGAGATATTTGAGTGCTCTTTCCACTGAAGTTAGAATCAAGCCATTTGGATCTATATCCTGGAAGTTACTCTCCCCCGAATGCGAAGTGGTCCGAGCAGACTTGAAGTCTGCGAGATAGTTTTGCGAGTTGGTTAACTCGCAGTGCCTAAAGATTTAAATTCTGGAAATGATATGTGTGTAGATGTGTGGGTAAGGTAACCCTGAGTGAGACCAAAGACCCCCGAGCAGGAAACATGCTAAGTCCACAAGCTGTGCGACTTGGCCGAGCAGTGAACTGAACCGCACAATGACTCGCTGTTTACACAGACTTGGGCCTGCGACTTGGGAGTGAATTAGACCATCTCTCACATATACTTGAAGTCTTGTGCTACATGAATGTGTGAGGTAGAGAGCAAAAGGACCTGAATCGCATAAAAACTTGCGGTTTACACCGAGAAGGGAATGCGGCTTGGCTTACAAGGTTCTGTCTCGCTAAAGCACCTTTCCAGACCTGTGCGAGTTGGGCATGCGACTTGGGACAAAGGAGGACCAACTCACACACATATTCTCTCCAGAATGCGTCTTGGTTGTGCGAGTTGAAGAGAAGAAAGCTTGAACAGCACAAACACTCGCGGTTTACACATAGATATGCATGCGGCTGAGGCTGAAGGATTTAAGGCGCAAAAGGTTGTTTCTATGGCTGTGCGACTTGGGCCTGCGAGATGGAAAGCACCTGACCAACTCGCACACATAGAACTTTACCCATCTAAGCCGGGTCAGGACCCAGTTTGTTCTTGACTGACCCAGTTCGTTTAAAGAGCTATATATACTTTTTTAGGGTTTTACCATTACAAGAAAAATGTACATTGTTAGCTCATGATTAACGCTATCATATCGATTTGATAGCGTTCATCAGAACGCTGTGATTTCCGGAGCTATAATAGGGTGACACCATACAATAGCGTTTTCAGATTATGCCATAATATGTATTTTATAGCGTTGAAATTGTGTTGTTATTTACGATATAGTAACTCATTTTAGACGCTGTTCTATTTGGTCTAGTAGCACTATTCATGTGCTGTAATATGGACTTTTGTAGCTTGATTTTGTTGCTATAGACTGATCTCTTGTAGCTCATTTTCCTCGCTACAGTATAACATGTTATAACTCTTTTTCTAGGTTATAGTATATTGTTTTGTAACTCTTTTTCCGGGCTACTGAATAACGTTATATATATATATATATATATTTGAACCCTGTTTTGTAGCATATAATATAATTGATCTGTATAAAAATATATCTAAAATTTGTTTCAAAAGATTATTTCATTAAGCGAAAACATGTTTTACACAAATATTACAAGGACCAACATTACTAAACAACAAAAGGTAAAGGAATAGCTAGTGACAATAGTGACAGCTTAGCTTCCGAGTAACATGTGGCCACGGAGTATACCATAGATATATGAAGCCTCATTGGTTACCTTCACAATAACATGTGGCTACCGAGTACAAACTGCCTCCATAAATTCCTTAATTACTTCTATATATTCCTCATTCTCGAAACGATGTTGCTGCATACCCAACTCTGTAAACGAAGAAAAACACAGCAAGAATGAGAACATGACAAATATTAGATATTCTCATACATGTCTCTCAACTATTGGAAATCCCTTAACCATTAAAGATAAAAATAGCATAACAAAGAGTGAGTAATATAACAAACTCCTACACAATACCATAAACCAATTACATTTTAATGTGTATATATGTATGCATACACTGATACAAAGTACCCTTCGCTACCTCCTTATGTAAAGCTAGAGATAGATAATCAATATGCTTCACTACTAAAATCTCAAACATTTATATACTATGTGCATTCACAAGAAGAAGATCGTCCTTATCCTATCATAGTCATCTAATAATTTGAATTCTGAATATTGAGATGGGATAAAGTTAACAAACGACCCGTGAAGTGTTACTATAAATATTATTATGACTACTAACCTTGTATCTGCAGTCCGTCCAAGTGACCATAGAAAAAGTGGTTGATTCGAAACATACATTTGTGTTTCATCTCGCTTGGTGGTGGGCGACCATTTTGAAAATAAAATTGCAATCATTTCAACGCTTACTCCATCAGCATATAAAAGAGGAAAAAAGAATGCACTTTATGAAAATCTGCAGAAGCATTTAAAAACCTGAGCCATTGGCTCTTTAACAGGCTCGTTGGTTATTTTTAGGGAAGAGCATAAGTTAGAAGGCCCAGCTCACTGTTTCGTCATACGGAGTGAACCACAACTCCTTGGTGAAAGGGGAGGAGCATTTCCTGCAGGAAACATGGATGATATAGAATTGCTGGTGGCAGAATTTGAGCCAGATGCAGTTCCAGCTACATTCAAAGGAGCTCCAGCCAAGGCATCATGAAGCAATGCTGCAATCTAAGAAAAGAAAATGAGCAATACAAAGTTTAGACTTGAGATTTCAGTGAATGGCTGTTTACAATAACACATACCATGACCATTCCTCTGAACCAACACTACACTATCAAAGATTCGAACTTACACCAATCTTCAACAAATCCATCTAACAGGCCGTAAAGCCAAAATGAAGCAGAAGAGAGTTGAGATGCAAGAAGTAGGAATCCATTTCTATAATCAGCTCCAGGTATTGTGTCAGCTTCCTTCCTCAAATGTCTGGCACAGAAACTCAGACACTCTCAATTACTTATGAGTTGCAAAATAATACAGTGGAACTAGAATAGTATCAAACCGATAAAGGAAAGAAGGAAAGCAAACCTTGTCGATAATACTCTATAATTTTGTCTAACAGGTTCATGCCGCACTCAGCAAAACAGAAGAAATTAAAAATCACACTTCAAATTTTCTTGCCACTCTACTTAAGCTGTATGCAACTAAAATCAAACGTAGTCTCGAACACATCAAACTGAACTAAACCGGGAACTACTCAAGATACAAAGACTTAAATTTGTGAGCTTTACCACATAAACTGAGCTATTGATGTGACTCTTTTCAGTGAAGATGAGATCCTAAATGTATGCAACCAAATTCGAACTAACTTAAGAATCATTCAATTAACAAAAACTCAAATTCGTGAGCTTTATGACACAACCAGAGCTTGATCTAAACTTGTCCCAGGATCAACTTGTTTGAGGAGAGTGTTGTTGGGACAGGGATCTTCATAGCTTTTTCTTCTTGCAAACACTCGCTCTTAGCTAAGAAAGTAACGATATCAAGAGAATTCAAAATCCCAACGAATCTATGTTGCCTCATCTCGCTATTCTCCACAAATCCAGGAATCGACGGCGTCGATCTCTTCCTCCAAACCGGAATCCCACACACCGTCAACTCTCCGATCACTCAAATCGCCGATTCCACCGTCTCTGTCTCGTGAAACTCCACCATCTCTGGCTTTCCCACCGTTAGATCTTCCACCACGTGTTTCCACTGGTCTTTTGATGAAAGATCTAAAAGATTTGAAATCAAAGGAGGAAGAGTGAGAGTTATAAGAGGGAGGGTTAAACAAATAAAGGTAAAAACCCTAACGACGACGAGGAGATGAAGATACAGATTTGGGGGAAAGGAAAGAAGGGATGTTGATGAATTTACCAGAGAGTAGATCCGTTTTCTGGTGATAATTTTGGCGCCAGCAGCCTCACCCTGACTGCTACACATATCTTTTCCATTTTCTTCTCTCATAAAATTGCGGCGTTGCTCCACTCTTAAATCTACTGTATGGTGTCGCCTCACAGCCATTCGTTGTTCCCGTCACTAAGCTCCTCCGGATTTTTCCTCTTCTCCACCACCAAAATCTGGATCTATTCGCATCGAGATCGCTGAGATATGGGAAGGGAGTGTGAAAAGACAGCAAAGGTGACACTGAATAAGAGCAACCCATGAACGCGGATGAGCCAATTCAGCATGGATCTAAAGAGAAATTTAAGAGAGACGAAGAAGAAGAGTCTAGAGAGAAACCTAAAAAACAAAGAGGCTTTGGAAAAAAAATACCGTGTAATGTTTTATCTTCATGAGGCGCTAAGTCTCATGTTTTCGCTAAGTGTTGGCGGAAATAAGAATGTTATATGAGAGTCAAACCAAATTTTACCTTCCCGCTTATGTTTTTATGGGGTTAGCGTGTCTTTAGTGCTATGATAATGTAACCTAATTCTTGAAACAATATATAATAGCAGTTAAAGAAATCATGCTATTTTAATGTGTTATCAATACCCATATTTCTTGTAGTGTACCCTATGGACAAGCTTTATTCTCCAAACTTTCTTTGCCTCTTTTGTGAAAGACTCTTTTTAGAAGAGAAATATCAATTTTTAAGAGTTTTAATCAAGAGATTCAAAGATCCTTTGTGTGTTTAAAGCTGCAATCCTTCTTATCTATCATCTCTATCATCATTTCCATCCACTAATCATGTTAATCTACTCTACTTGCAAAGGTCTAAGAGAGATTAGTATAATTAGTGAGTAATCTCCTTAATGAGGTTCTAGATGTGTAGATTAGGGTGCTAAAGTGTTAGATAGGAGTGCTTAGGGCTAGATTCATTGATTCATCTCTCTAAATAGCTGTTCTCTAAGCTAGATCCTTGCACATCACTTGTGATCTAGAATCTGGGTTTTTCATGCACCACAAGTGTTTGATGAAATTTCTGAAAGAGCTATATTAGAGGTTTATGCATTAACCACATGATGATGTTTTGTTATATGCATAAATGATCACTTAGAACTGATTCTTAATGATGTCTTGTTGTTTGATCTCCAATGATGATTGGGTATGTGAAATAACTTGATTTATGTCTTGATGCTTGGGAAAGATTAAGGCTTAATTAGAGTTTTAAATCATTTGAATCATGTTTCATCACTGTCATTAGCATTTCTAGTTTAGCACCAAAGCACCCTAACCAACTATCATGTCTAGAATCTCATGCTTCCATTATTTCATATCCACATCATTTGTCATTTGCTACTTGTTTTGATCATTTGCTTAGTCATTAATCTTGTTTAAGTCTTTGGTAGCCATTAGTTTAATCAAAAACCTCACTTGTTTACTTGAATTAAGAAACAGAACAAATAGCTTAGTGTCTAGCTTCCACATCCTTGGATTGACACCCCTTATGCCACTTTAACAAGGGGATTGATAGCCCTCAAGAGCCTAAAAACTCCTGTCTATCATGTTTTTAAACGTATAAACTAATCTTAACGAGAAAATACGAGAATTAAAATGACCTAATAACTAAACTTAATGAAATCGACTAAAAACGAGAAAAAATGGCTATACCTTATTGCTTAAATAAAAATCGATTAAGAGAATAAAAATGATAAACTAAATCTTGAAATAAAATCTGTGAAAATCAATAGAAAAGAGGCGCTGGGTTTCAGGGAAGTTTTCTCTGGAGTATGAAAGATTCAAAACATTGTTAAAGAGTAAATTTAATAAGATCCTAGCTAAAACTTTTCGAACTCGAGTCACGGATGTATGAATATGCCACTGTTGTGATCATAGACAACTATCTCTCTCAACCCTGACCAGTAGGTTTCCACTCTGGCCTTAGAAGAGAAAAGATGCAATATGTTTAAGACTCGTCAGCATTCACAAATCGACCATAGGTAAGTTGCCACTCCTATGTTTGTTTTGCTCTCCAAAACTAGATCTGACACCGGATTAACACTTTTGTGTCACCAAGCATCTGAATCAGATTGTAGTTCATGACGCTACTCCCATGCATTAAAAGTAAATTCAGAAGAAAAAGTTCTAGGATTCGGCTTCAATAGCTCATGGAATCCTCATCGAACACATGTATCCCCATTGAAAATCCCTTTGACCCAACAATAATACTACTCAGACATGCTGAACGAAATCAAAAACATAGTATTAAAAAAGGATTCAAGAGCTAGATCTCTCTCCCTAAACCGAAAACAAAAGCTTTAAATTGAATCTTTTCTAAATTATTTCGTCTCTCTCTTCTTCTCTCTTAAAAACAACCTAAAAGTATTTATAGTTTCCAATGCTCCATGGTCTCTAGGGTTCTGGAATCAAGACTGAGAAAATAATCTGGGCTTCAGAATGGGCCTTCTACTTCAGAGATGGCTGGCTGCGGTCGGAAAGTGCGTAGCCGCGGTGAATGGATGCTTGGCCGCGGTTGGGTAGCCTCTGACTGTGGTGAAATGGCTGTTGGTTGCGGGTGGAAATACTTACCGGCTGGTTTACGGGACATCTTGCTCTTTGCGTAACTTTTGATTCAACTATTGGATTGCCAAGCAGTAGAGTGTGCTGGAAAGCTGATAGTTCCATCTTTGAGATCTCCAAATTTGAGCTGGATCAGACGGTGAGAAAGTCTTTAATCGGGGGTGAACTTCTGACGGTTTAACTCTGAGCTGAAAATCTAGTCTTCTATCCATTTTATTAAGTTTTTCCCTAAGTTTCCTGAAAAGAGTCTTGGAACTACAGATACCGGAAAAACGTAATAAAAGTACGAGAAAGCAATAAAAAACATAGAAAAAGTATTTCAAAACGATCCATAAAAGTGGTCAAAATGCGGTGTTATCACACCTTAATCAACAAATCACTCAACTCAGAAATTAACTCTCGCTCTCATGCCACGAATAAGATCATGCATTAAAAACAGAATTCGTCCATGCTCGCGATTCTCTATAGGTAGCTTTCGTCTCCTATAGCGATTTCGCTCGATCACTTCTAGGTCTGGTAATTCGAACAACACTCACGTGGCTCCAATTAATGAGATCAATTTCTAAGCGGCTAGCAACAGAAACAGCGTAGGGAACAAGAATGAACGAAGGACTCCTAGAAGATTATAAACCCTAAATCGAACAAAGCATAAGATCAATACATGAAATTTCCTATGAAAACTCCCTTAAAAACCCAACTGGGAAACTACTCAGACATAGTTGAGTTTAACATCACAAAAGTATTTAAAATTTCAGAGAATTGAAAGAGACAAAGGTTAGAAACGAAGAACAGAGTGAAGCAGGAGGGCCGATGGTGCCCCTTTCGGTGGCTCTTCTTCACAGTGAGTCTCTCTCTCTGGGGTTCCTAGCGAAATGTGGCACACACCTTCTAAACGACTTAAAAGAGGTATATATAGTCTTCGGGAACGCCTAAGGCTTGCAAGAATAATGACGGAAATGATTTGGACTTTAAAATGGGCTTCTGAGGCTCGGAAATAGGCTCCCCGCAGTTTATAATGTCGCACCCGCGGTGGATGATGTTTTTGGCCACGGGTCAGCTTCCGACTGTATTGATTCGCCTTCAGTGTATCGACCATACCTGGAGATCTAACCGTTGGATTGCTTTAATTCCACTTGCATTGGAAATATGGTTGTCTCCTCTTTCTTTTTTCAAGATTTAGGGATGATCGGACGGTGGAAAGACCTCCATTTGTTTCCAAACTTCCGAATGTCTGAATTTATCCAAAGTTGTGCTTTTTGCTTCCAAGTACACTACTTTTGTCAAAATATCTTAAAAACTCTTTTGAAACTCTAAAACATGGAAATCACTTAAAAACCTTTAAAAATGAGTGAAAACACCTGCATAAGACATAAAAAGTGATTCATAAAAGTGGTCAAAATTACCTTTATGATTGAGCTTTTTGAGGCACTGTGGAGCTTTGATAGATTCGTGATGCTCCACTTTCCCAAATTCCTTCAGTTTTTCTCTTGAGTGACTGAAAATTATGTTCTTCCTCCTTCTCTGGCGTTTTTTCACATATCTGTCCATACAAACTAAAGAGAGAACGCATGGGGTTTGAACATAAAGGTTTGGGTAAAGGGTGTGGTACCAGCTAAAGATGAACTGGCCATCTAGGACAACAAAGAGTGGTGGCAATAAGGTAAAGATGTCCTAGATGTATATCATGATGCCTGCCTAAAACCAATGATGAGAAAATTAGATGTCAAGGTTAAGTTCAAGTAAAGTGAGCTAGTATATCCTGTCAGAAAAGATCTCCATGAATAGAAATCCTCTGGTGGGAGTTCGTAGTGCAAGTATTCTAGCTACCCCCTAGTCTATTACTAACTACAAAAAGAACTATCATGTGAAGTCTAGAAGCACATTGTCTTACTCATCATAGTTTGTTTCTTGTGTTCTAGTTTTGAAAATCGTTTGAAAAACATTTTATGAAATACGGAATCAAAACAAACCAAATTTTGTTAGTAAAGGATGAACATCCTCCTTTAAATCACACTGCCCTAGTGTGAGAAATCTGTGAGAGGTCGGGATAATGATGGACTGAAATTTGGAATGTTTGAATGCACTTAATTGGCAATATCCCGTGGCTCTTGATGTGGCTTTTGGTTCGTGATTTCTGTTCACCTCTTATTCGTTCTTCGCCTAAAAACCTGAAATAACAGAAGACAGAAACAAAGCAGCAAAAAAAGAAAATGCAAATCAAAGGGAATAAGTAAAATTCCAAATGGGTTGCCTCCCACTAAGGGCTTGCTTAAAGTCATTAGCTTGACTTTGATGATGTTTTAGCCTGGTAGATCTGCCAAGAGCATTTCTTCTCTTTCTTCTTCTTCTTCTGCGAGATATGGTTTGACACGCTGTCCGTTAACGACAAATGTATCTCCCTTCTTACCCCAACAAATGAGTGCTCCATACAGTTTGACTTCCTTACCTGTGAAAGGCACAGACCATCTTAATCGCAGCTTTCCTGGAAAAAGCTTAAGGCGAGAATTGAAAAGAAGAACCCTATCATTTGGAGCAAAAGACCGATGTATGATTCTTTTGTCATGATACGCCTTCGTCTTCTCCTTGTATATCTTGGAATATCTCGTATGCGTTTTGGCGGATTTCTTCTAACTCGTGAATTTGAAGCATTCTTCTTTCTCCAACTGCCTTAAAGTTTATGTTCATCTCCTTAATAGTCCATTCTTATTTGTACTCGAGCTCTACAGGAAGGTGACATGCTTTCCCGTACACAAGATTGAATGGCGTGGTTCCTAAAGGAGTTTTGTATGCTGTCCGACAGGCCCAAAGTGCATTGTCGAGTTTTTCAAACCAATCCTTGCGATTGACGCCGGTTGACTTTTGGAGAATCGACTTTATCTCTCTGTTAGAGATTTCCACTTGTCCACTTATGTGAGGGTGATATGGGGATGCAACCTTATGCCTAACCCCATTCTTTTTTAGCAGATTCTTGAAGACTCTGTTGATGAAATGCGATCCTCCATCACTTATTACAATCCGAGGAATTCCAAAGCGAAGGAAAATGAATGATTTAAACAGCTTTATGATGCGATTGTAAACGGGATTGTTGTTGTCGTTTTACTAAGCTTCAGGTTTTAAATTCATAACCCCTAAATGTCTGCAAGTACACATATGTGCGCTGTAGTACTTAGGGTATCGATCCACATAGACTTAGTTGTTTCAGTACGAATTCACGGCAATGCTTAAATCAGACTAGAACTAAACAGGTTTGGGTTTTGGTTTTGGGTTTTGGGTTTTGGGTTTTGGTTGTCACGAAATCTAAACTAGAAAGGAAAGCTAGTAAAAGCAATTAAAAACAAAAGCAAGTGAAAGCAAGTAATAAGCGATTAAACAAAGGCGAATGAAAGCAAGGAAAATCGATTAGAAGTAGAAGGCTGTAAACGATTAAAAACAAACGCTGGGTTCAAGGGGTTTTGCAGGGATTCATAGACTAAGCTATGTCGATTTTAAACAAGTGATAAAGGTAATCAACTACGTATGTTCTAGAACTCTAGGCACGGAAGTATGAATAGCCTACTTTCGCAACACTAAACAACTATCTCTTGCAACCCTAATCAGTAGGTTTCCACTCTGATCCTGGAAGGGAGTAGATGCAATAGCAGAACAAGACTCATCAACATTCACAACTCAACTAAAGGTAGGTTTCCACTCCTATAGAAAAATTGCTCGTTTCACGCTAGTTCAGACAATCAATGAAAACTTTCGCAACATATCATATCAGATCGGCTTCTAAGTGGCCAGCAAATAATCACGCAGTAAAATCAAAGGCAAACGAAGAACATCTAGAAGATTATAAATCTTAAATCTATCGATTCATAAGCAAAGACACACGAAATTCCCTTTGAAAAATCTCTTTAAACCCAACTGGGTAACTACTAAAACATATTGTAACAAAGCATCATAGAGTATTGAAAATTGCAGGAAATTAAAGAAAACGGGGAAGAAGAACGAAGAACAGAGTCGACGGCGGAGGTGCGATGATGCTCTCCTTTGGCGGCTCCTCCTTCTTAAACGGCGGCCTCTCTGTAGGGTTTGTGAGTCTCACACGAAAATCTAAGTACAAAAACGAACACACCCTATAAAATGACCTAAAGGGGGTATTTATAACTTCTGGAGTTGTCCTGGAAACTTAGGGCTTCAAAAATAACGAAAGGAATTGATCTAGGCTTTAATAAAGTCGTCTGGAAAGTGAACGTTGTCCGGCCGCGGTCGTGATGGTCCCAACCGCGGGGAAATAGGTGTTGGCCGCGGTCCCGGCTCGTGGCTCTCTTTCGTAACTGCATTTTCTATCATTCTTGCATCGGGAAAATCTGAAGATCTAACCGTTGGATTGTCTCCAAACCAAGTGCATTAGAAAGCTGGTTGGATCCTATATGTTGTCTCACATTTTGGGGGTGTTCAGACAGTGAGAAGGTCTTCATCGCTTGCCATACTTCTGACAGTCTGCATTTATCCAAAATTGTTCATTTGTTCTAAATTGCATATATTTTACCCAAGTTTCCTGAAAAGTCTTTTGAAACTCTAAAACATTGAAAAAACTTTAAAAACCATTGAAAACAGAGTTAAAAACACCTGCATAAGACATAATTATGATCCATAAAAGTGGTCAAAATACGGTGTTATCACTTTATAACCACTTTTGCATCATTAGTAGGGCTGGCAATTGCTTCTACCCATTTAGAGACATAGTCTACCGCTACTAAGATATATTGGTTTCCAAAAGAAGTTGGGAAAGGTTACATGAAATCAATTCCTCATACATCAAAGATCTCGACTTCGAGAATGAAGTTTTGATGCATCTCATTCCTTTTACTGATATTGCCCATTCGTTGACATGAATCACAACGTGAGAGGTAGGCGTGAGCGTCTTTGAATATAGTAGGCCACCAAAATCCTACTAGAAGGATCTTGGAAACTGTTTTATAGGTTGCAAAACAGTATTCCTTCCATTTCTTCTTTGGCGACACACCTTCTAAATAAACCATCTAACATCTCATATAGAGAAAAGGTTTATCCCAGAAATAGTGCCGAATTTCCGTCAACAATTTCTTCTTTCTATAGCCGAATTATTGTGGAGGTTCGATGTCTGCAGCTAAGTAATTTGCTATGTGCCTAAACCATGGGGTGTCAAAAGCATCTGACCGTCGTATAGGTGGTTGGGATGGCTTTTCTTGCACGGTAATAGGTATAGTATCCATAGCGTAGACATTTTTTTCTGGAAAACTATCATTCAAAGGGAGTTTCTCTTCCACTATAATCTGATAACACCGTATTTTGACCACTTTTATGGATCGTTTTGAAACACTTTTTCTATGTTTTTTTATTGATTTCAAGTATTTTTATTATGTTTTTCTAGTATTTGTAGTTCAAAGACTCTTTTCAGGAAACCTAGGTAAAAGCTTAACAAAATTGATAGAAGACCAGATTTCAGCTCAGAGTCAAACTGTCAGAAGTTCACCCCCAATTGAAGACTTTCTCACCGTCTGATCCAGCTCAATTTCGGAGACCTCAAAGATGGAACTACCAGCTTTCCAGCACACTTTACAGCATGGAAGTCCAACGGTTCAATCAAAAGTTATGCGAAGAGCAAGATGTCCCGTAAACCAACCGGCAAGCATTTTCACCCGCGACCAACAGCCTGTCCACCACGGTCAGAGGCTATACGACCACGGCCAAGCATCCATTCACCGCGACCACGTCCTGTCCGACTGCAGCCAGTCATCTCCGATTTAGAAGGCCTATTTCTGAAGCCCAAGTCATTTTCTCAGCCTCAATTCCGAAACTCTAGAGACCATGGAGCATAGGAAACTATAAGTACTTATCATTTAGGTCGTTTTTAGAGAGAGACGAAATACTTTAGATAAAGATACAACTTTAAGCTTTTGTTTTAGGTTTAGGGAGAGAGAGATCTATCGCTTGAACCCTTTTTGTTTCTGTGTTATTTTTGATTTCTATTCTACTTTTTAATACTATGTTCATCATATCTGAGTAGTTTTATTGTTAGATTTAAGGGATTTTCGATGGGTTTATATATGTTCGATGAGGATTCCATTAGCTATTGAAGCCGAATCCTAGAACTTTTTCTTTAAACTTATTTGTAATGCATGGGAGTAGCGTCATGAACTACAATCTGATCCCGGTTTTGGGTATTGCAAAAAATTTCACTTGAGGCCAGATCTCGTTCGAGAAGAGCAGATCGACCATAGGAGTGGAAACCTACCTATAGGAGAGCTGTGAATATTGATGAGTCGTAAGCATATCGCATCTTTTCTCTTCCAGGGCCAGAGTCGAAATGATGCGAGTTAGGGTTGCTGTCGCAAAATAGTTTTAAATTTGTAAATCCTAGTGTCTGCAAGTGCACAGCCGTGTGTTGTAGTAATTAGGGTGTCGATCCACATGGAGAGTTGTCTTTTCTGCAGAAACTTAAAACTGGATTAGTAATCGAAGTCAAAGACCAATGGGGGTTTTGTGGGGATTTGGTGTCACGATTTCTACTAAGCTAAACAGGAAATAAAAATAGATCAAAACAAAGATGAAAAACGTGCTGGGCATTAGGGTTTCTCTCTAGGGTTCATGATCTATGACACAAGGAATCTAGGTAAGGATTTTCTATGATTCTGAAACTAGGATAGGCACTTGTAAGATTAGCCAATTCTCGTCACCCTAATCATCTAATCACTTAATCTTGGCAATTAACTCTCGCTCTCATGCCGGATTAAGATCATGCATTTCAGATCGGAATCCATCTCGGCTTACGTATCCTCTGTAGGTAGCTTTCGTCTCCTACGACGGTGACGTCCATAAGATCTAGTTAAGCAGAGATTCAAAACCAAACAGCGCCAAAAACTTGATGCTAAGAGAATCAAAGATTACTTCTAGCTTCACGTTTTAAATTTGTAACCCTAAATATCTGCAAGTGCACATATGTGCGTTGTAGTACTTAGGGGTCGAACCATAGAGATTTTGAGCTTTCAGAACGAATCAATCAAGACTTAAGACTAGTAGAACAAGAAAATGGGGGTTTTGGTTTTGGTGTTACTAAATCTAAGAGCAAATCGAAATAAAGAAGTTGTAAAACAATAGGAACAAATCGCTGGGTCTAAAGGGTTTTCGCAGGGGTTCATGAACTGATCAAAAGACAAACAAATCGATAAAGGAAATCAACTAGTGAGGATCCCAAACTCGAATAGACACATGTAAGATTAGCCAACTCTCATCACCCTAATCATCTAATCACTCAACACAGTAATTAACTCTCGCTCTCATGCTGCGAATAAGATCATGCATTAAAAACAGAATTCATCCACGCTCGCAATTCTCTATAGGTAGCTTTCGTCTCCTATAGCAATTTCGCTCGATCACTTCTAGGTCTGGTAATTCGATACAACACTCTCGTGGCTCCAATTACTGAGATCAATTTCTAAGCGGTTAGCAACAGAAACAGCATAGGGAACAAGAATGAACGAAGGACTCCTCAAAGATTTTGAACCCTAAATCGAATAAAGCATAAGATCAAGACATGAAATTCCCTTTGAAAGATCCCTTAAAAACCCAACTGGGAAATTACTCAGACATAGCTGAGTTCAACATCACAAGAGTATTTAGAATTGCAGAAATTGCAATAGACAAAGATTAGAAACGAAGAACAGATTAAAGCAGGAGATCCGATGGTGCCCCTCTCGGTGGCTCCTCTTCTAGTCGTGACTCTCTCCTAGGGTTTCTGGTGAAAAATGCAGCACACCCCTCTAAACGACTTAAAATGGGTTTATGTAGTGTCTTGAGTCCTCGGAATGCCTAGGCCTTGCAGGAATAATGACGGGAGTGACTTGGGCTTTAATATGGGCTTCCGAGGCTCGGAATCGAGCTCCCCACGGTCTAAAATTTCGAACCCCCAGTGGATGACGTTTTGGCCCCGGGTGAGCTTCTGACTGTGATGATTCGCCTTCAGTGTATCGACCATATCTGAAGATCTAACCGTTGGATTGCTTTGATTACACTTGTATTGGAAAGCTGGTTTTCTCCTTTATCGTGTGTCACTATTTGGGGATGATCAGACGGAGGGAATAACTCCGTTTGCTACCAACTTTCGACGGTCTGAATTTATCCAAAGTTATGCTTTTTGCTCCCAAGTGCATTCCTTTTGTCAAAATAACCTGAAAGCTCTTTTGAGATTCTAAAACATGGAAATCACATAAAAACCTTTAAATCTGAGTGATAACACCTGCATAAGATATTAAAAGTCCATAAATATGGTCAAAATCAGGTGTTATCATTGGTCTATGATCTCCAGACTTTATTCCTTCTCTTGCTTCTTTCGCGAGACTGCAGAACATGTCTTCAGAAAATTAGAAATAACTTATGATCACCGTTAGATTGCTTTGATTCCACTTGAATTGGAAAGCTGGTTGTGTCCTTTATCCTGTTCCCGAATTTGAACTTGATCAGACGGTGAGAAGGTCTTCATCGGATGTGAAACTTCTGACGGTCCGAAATTGGCCAAAAGTGAATTTTTCTCCAATTTGCATTGTTTTTGCCTAAGTAACCTGAAAAGTCTTTTAAAACTCTAAAACATGCAAAACACTTATAAAACCTTCAAAACTGATTGAAAACACTACTGAAAGTGATCCATAAATATGGTCAAAATCAGGTGTTCATAGGAAACCTACTGGTCAGGATTCAGAGAGATAGTTGGTTATGATCACAACAGTGGCGTATTCATAAGTTCGTGACTCGAGTTCTAAAAGTTTTAGTTAGGATCTTTTTAAATTTACTCTTTATCAATGTTTTGAATCGTTAATCCCCCGAAGAGAATTTTCCTAAAAACCCATCGCCTCATTTCTATAGATTTACACTGATTTTCATTCAAGTTTTAGTCTAGTATTTTACTCACTTAGTCGATTTTCATTCAAAGAAATTAGGTCTACCCGTTTTATCATTTTAAGTCGATATCTTTAAGTGTAGTTATTAGGTCATTTTAGTTCCCGTATTTTGTCATTAAGATTAGGTTTTACGTTTTAGATACACCACCAAAACCCCTACAAAAATTGCCTAGTTCTAGACTTCCTTACTTCATATTTCTTTCGAAGGCTTTTGCATGAAAGATCCTCCTTCCCTGTGGATTCGATCCCTAAGTACTACAATTGATCAGCTGTGCACTTACGACTATTGATTTCATTTAGGGTAAAACTTGACACCCTTATCGTGACACACATAAAGTTTTCTGCGCCGTTGCCGGGGAAGGCACGCGTTTTATTTTCTGCAAAACCCTATGAAAGGTTGGTAAATCGACTCTAGAACCATTTTTCTGGTTATTTCCATTTTTTAGTTCTTTTTGTTTCAGTTCCCGAAGCATAGAATCCTATAAATTGAAATCCCTACTATGAAGGAGGTTTTTACAACACTCCTCAAGCCACCAGACGCAGAGAAGAGGAATACATACACGACCTCTTCAACGAAGTTCGAAACTTGAATCCGAACTATCGATCATTCTTGGACGATCCCTACATGCCTCCAATGGTAAACCCTAGATCACCTATGCATCGCCTACCTCACCAGATTCTCCAACTGGATGAGAACGTCCAACTCAGAAATCAATTGGGGCAGTTTGAAGCCATAATCAAGCAGTTCATCAAAGCTCAAGGTTTTACTACAGCCGCTCTGAACGAAAGGATTGATGGAATATCGAAGCTTTTCAACGAGAAGATCGATAACCAAGTCAAATCAATAGAGGAATGAGCAACCAAAGATGCAGCCATGATCGTTAATAGGTTCGACAGCATGGAGGAAGAACAAGCGAAGAACACCTACAAGCTTCGCAACACTAAGAACAAGCGAAGCACACCTATAAGCTTTGACTTCATGGTCTAAATTTCGGAGAAGGTATACAAAATTATTGACAAAACCGAAGAGCTTGATTCAACCATGGATAAGGTTGTCTATGCTCTTAATGAAGTTGAAGAAAAGGTGGAGGAGATCATGCAAGGACTTGGAGACCAGAGTCCAGCACCCTAAACTAAAAACTTAAACTCAGAGAGGAAGTATACTAAGCTAGAAGACCCAGGAGATCAATCAGGAAGCAACAGAGCAAGGAACTGCAGCAACTCAACTCGAAGACACTCTCCCGCGGTCGTGTCACCTGTGATCGCGGCCAAGAAGCGTCCAACCGCGATCGTACTTGGCCTACACGCGGCCCATAGCCGTTTCCCCGCAGTTACGTCCCCTGCAGTCAAGGCCAGCCGTCAAAATGTCCCAAAACAGCCCCGTTCGGCTCATACAAGCAATTGTTTGTCTGATGCACATCCTGAAGTAGCTAGGCCCCTCTTTCAGCAACTAATTTACTCCACCAGCACTCAAGAATCAGAAGAATAAGACAAGCCATTACCCTGCAACATGGCCTTGTCTAGCGAAGACGAGTATGAAGAACAATACTCTGTAGATGAAGAGTATGGGTTATTCGCAGAAGATCCAGATGCAGGATACTCCTCAGAAGGCAGTACAGCAGAAGTCAAGTGGATCACCAGCAACATCAGTAGAGAAAAAGCTCATAGAGTTTAACAACCTCGTCAAGACACTCCTCGTTCACCTAAGCTTCGATGATGTCTGGAAGCTTGGATGTCTGCAGGTCTTTTTCAGATACTGTCAGGAGTCTAAAGAGGACGTCCATAAGTACTTTATGTGAGCTCGATACCTAACATCACCAGAAGCAGCTGTTTATGCCATTCACCTTCAAAGACCTGAAGAATGCAGCTACTACACCAACAAAATTAGCAAAGAAAAGCTTGTTGAGTTCAATGATGTAGTTCGAAGCTTACCTAAAGGAATCACCTTTGCTAGAGCTTGCAAAGACTTTATGATAGGCCATTACTTCTGTGAGAGCAAGGAATCAATCCCTGCAATAGAAGACTTGTTCAATCATGTTAGAAGAGGTAGACCTGTTCGAACATTTCACAAAATCGAAGGTCAAGGTCAGTTTCTCATCTCTTGTTCGATTAGAGGTGAAGTGTTTAGCAATGTACTTTGTGATTCTATAGATTGACTTAACATGATGTCCAAGGCAATTGCTTTGAGACTTGGTATTAAGTATATGCGCAGGACTAGGGCGAAGATTAGTCTAGCTGATGATTCCAATGCAACACCTAAAGGAATAGCCCATGACATTTCTTTAAGGATAGGAGATTGCATTGTGCCTGTCGACTTCCACATTGTCAAAACAAGAGACGCAACACATCCAGTGATTTTCGGATGGTCCTTTCTAGCAACTTCCAGAGCCATCATGAACTGGCCATACCAGATGATATCATTTGCTAATATCGACAAAGATGTCTTCACAGAAGTTGTCTCGTACAACAGCAAAGCAGGAAAACGTCCTGCAACATAAGAGTTTGAAGAAGAGCTTTGGAGTGACGAAGAACCTGCTAGGCAAAACAAGGAGATTTCGAAAAAGACTTGTCTTAGGACAAGGTCTTCATCATTGTACTAAGTCACGTCCTCAACCAAAGTCTAGCTAAATGACTTAAAACAGAAGCGCTTAATGGAAGGCAACTCATTTAGGTATTGTTTTCTTTATGATTTTTCTTTCTTTTTCTATTGATCTTTTTCTTTTTCTTAGTTTCAGGTGTTTCTTATAAAACAAAAAGCCAAAAAATCAAAAAACCGAAAAAACCAATAAGAAGGATGGTCCCTGACTGCTCGGCCTAGCAGGAACCAAGGAGAAGTAGGAAACAGGCTGCATTTAAGTTCTCGCGGTCGCAGGCATCCGGACTGCAGCAAAGCCCACTTTGACCACGGCCGCGTCTTTCTGATCGTGGCCAAGCATGCATTTACCGTGGTCGCGTTAGCCCTGGCCGCAGAAAATGGTCGTTCACATGACACCCGACCCCAAACCACCCACTCCACCTCATTCCACCTCACCAAGTCCCATTCTACCTCATCCATCACTTCCTACCACCTTCCATCACCATTTATCACATTCCCACATCTTCCCGAATGGATCCGGTCCATCTCCATCAGCATCGCGGATCCAGATAAGTTCTCTTTGGCTTACCAAATTCGATTATCTATGCATTTTTCTCATCCAGTCTCGACTTGTTTCACACTTAAGACAGTGTGATTTAAGTCTGGGGGAGGATTTGATCCCTTTCAAACCACTTTTCCTTCATGAGTCTTGCATCATCTACACTTTTTGCATTTTCCTTAATGTTTTTCAAAAGCGGTTTTCAAAACAAAATACGTTTTAAAAGGAATGGTGAACTTGAATCAATGATAGTTGACTATGTGCTTTTAGACAGTTCCTAGTGACATGCTCATTCATGATTTAGGACTAGACTAGGCGGTAGCTAAGCACAATTGAAACGAAGTACCCCAGAGGAATATGAATGATTTCGATTTAGATGAAGGAATACACTAGCTCTGTTTTATTTGGACTTAACATGGAATTTATTATTAAAGTATTAGACCAGGGAAACAAATCATACATTCAGGACTCCTTTACCCTTTTTACCACTCTTTGTTGATCCTGAATGGCTAGTTCATCTTTAGCTAGTTCCCCACCTTAACCAAGCCTATTTCAAACCACATGCACTCTTATTTTCCATTGTCTTATATGCAGATATGTGCAAAAACGTTGGAGAGAAAGAGGAACAACGTAGTTTTCCGTCACTAAGACGAAGAACTGCGATTTTGCCGGAAACTTTACCAGAAGGATTCAACAAAGGAGAAAACTCAGCTTACCTCAGGAAAAATCGCAAACATTGGTACATTTTCGTCCCTTAGACTCTCCTTCTCTTTTGAAGAAAACTCCCATTTCTTTAAAAAAAAATGAGAAAGGAAAGGAAATAAAACCTTAGAGAGTCTAAGAGGATCGATTTTGTCTTTGAGGCAAGCTAGAGTTCGATTTTATAGAGTTTTAGAGATCATTTTTCTAATTCTCGGAAAGAATTTTAAGTCTAGGGGATCAGCTGTTCACAACAAAGGAGGAAGGAGTATGCAATAACACTGGACATGAAGAAGTGACTGAAAATTACGGTCATCAACAGGTCCTTATCTCTCTTGCGCTTTTGCATATTATCTTGCATCCTCCAGATTCACCAGGTAACCCAAAACACTTTAACTCCACCACTTAAACAGTCTTAATGCCAAACGTCGTCTATCATGGATGATGTCTTTGATGAGAATTCACTTTTGCACTTAATGATTGTAGAGGGCTAGTTGACTGAAATCGAGATTTAGATTGTTTAAGTTTTGCATGACGGAAAAAGTGGACTAGTATCTTTTGTGTCTTGGTGAGAATTTTCTAGACTAAGTTGTGCACTGATGTACGATCCATCATCCTAGTTTAGGAGTTCATGTCTAATATTTGTGCATTCCCTATTTTTGTTTTCACTTAACCAGGTTAGACTTTTGCTTTGTTTAGGAATAAACAAAGGTTTAAGTCTGGAGGAGTTGATAACACCATATTTTAACCACATTTATGGATCGTTTTGAAACATTTTTTCTATGTTTTTTTATTGCTTTCAAGTATTTTTATTATGTTTTCTAGTATTTGTAGTTCCAAGACTCTTTTTAGAAAACCTAGGTAAAAACATAACGAAATGGATAGAAGACCAGATTTCAGCTCAGAGTCAAATCGTCAGAAGTTCACCCCCAATTGAAGACCTTTTCACCGTCTGATCCAGCTCAATTTTAGAGACCTATAAAATGGAACTACCAGCTTTCCAGCACACTTTACAGCATGGCAATCCAACGGTTCAATCAAAAGTTACGCAAAGAGCAAGATGTCCCGTAAACCAGCCGGCAAGCATTTCCACCCATGGCCAACAGCCTGTCCACCACGGTCAGAGGCTATACGACCACGGCCAAGCATCCATTCACCGCGACCACGTCCAGCCATCTCCGATTTAGAAGGCCCATTTCTAAAGTCCAAGTCATTTTCTCAGCCTCAATTCCAGAACCGTAAGTTTAGTTATTAGGTCATTTTAATTCCCGTATTTTCTCGTTAAGATTAGTTTTTACGTTTTAAAGACACCACCAAAACTCTTACAAAAATCGACTATTTCTAGAATTCCTTACTTCATATTTCTTTCGAAGGCTTTTGCAAGAAAGATCCTCCTTCCCTATGGATTCCATCCTTAAGTACTACAATCGATCAGTTGTGCACTTGCAGCTATTGATTTTATTTAGGGTAAAACTTGACACCCTCATCGCAACACACATCAAAATCCTAGAAAGATGATCTGCTACTCCATTATGTGCTCCTTTTCGATCTCGAATTTCAATGTCGAACTCTTGCAGCAGGAGTATCCATCTGATCAGCCCTGGTTTGGCATCTTTCTTAGACAAGAGATACTTGATTGCAACAGGGTCGGTATGAACGATGACCTTAGACCGACAAGATAAGATCGAAACTTTTTAAATGTAAAAACAACAGCTAAGAGCTCCTTCTCCGTAGTCTCATAATTGCATTTAGCTTCATCCAAAGTTCTACTCGCATAGTAGATTGCATGCAGATTCTTTTCTTTCCGCTGACTGAGCACAGCTCCAACAGCAAAATCACTTGCATCACACATGATTTCGAATGGTTGTTCCCAATCGGGTGGCTGTATAACTGGAGCAGATACAAGAGCGTTTTTGATATTATGGAACGCTGTTAAGCATTCATCATCGAACTCAAAGTTTGTTTCTTCGCATACCAGACGTGTAAGGGGTCTAGTGACTTCAGAGAAGCCTTTCATGAATCGCCTATAAAATCCGGCATGCTCCACGAAACTTCGGATACCCTTAACATTAGTTGGAGGTTGTAGGCTAGTCATGACTTCAATTTTCGCTTTATCAACTTCAATACCTTTCCCAGATATTTTATGTCCAAGTACAATTCCTTCTCAGACCATTAAATGGTATTTTTCCCAGTTCTGGACAAGATGCTTGTCACAACGCTGCAAAATGTTTCCTAAGTTTGTCAAGCATTTGTCGAAGGAGGATCGATAGACATAGAAATCATCCATGAAGACTTCCATGAAATCTTCAATGAAATCGATGAAAATAGACATCATGCACCGTTGAAAGGTTGCAGGTACATTACACAATCTGAATGGCATTCACCGGTAGGCAAAAGTTCCGTATGAACAGGTGAATGTCATCTTTTCTTGATCTTCTTGCCTAATAGGAATTTTGAAAAATCCGGAATAACCGTCCAGAAAGCAGTAGTATTCATGATTTGCTAACCTTTCTAGCATTTGATCAATGAAGGGCAAAGGAAAATGATATTTCCGAGTTACTGCATTCAGTTTTTCGGTAATCGATGCACATTCGATGTCCCGTTACTGTTCTTGTAGCGATCATTTCGTCATTGTCATTTTTTACAACAGTTACTCCTCCCTTCTTTGGGACGACATGCACAGGACTAACCCAAGTGCTGTCCCAGATAGGGAATATGATTCATGCTTCCAAAAGTTTCATGATTTCCTTCTTTACTACTTCCATTAGGTTTGGGTTTAATCTCTTTTGGCTTTCAATCGAATTCTTAGCATTGTCCTCAAGATTTATCTTGTGCATACAAAAGTTTGGAGAGATACCTAGTATGTCATTAAGAGAATAACCTATTGCTTTCATATGCTTCCTTAACTCATTCAACAGCATAGTAGTTTCAGCTCTACTTAGACCGGAATTTATGATAAAAGGGTATGTTGAATTTGGTCCAAGAAAAGCATACTTGAGTCCATCAAGAAGACGTTTAAGCTCGACTTTTGGGCCTTTGAGTTTGCTCCATGGGTCGTTTACAGCTGCCAAGGTATCTATTGGAGAGGTAGGGATGTGAGTCTCCTCAATCAGGTCGATGTAGATCACAAGTTTCACATAATCATCAGCTTTATCAAGCATTTGCACACATCCTTTCAAAACTTCTTCGAGCAGGTTGCAATCATCATTTGTGGTTGCGAAGATAATTTTTAAAGGATCTTCAAGAAGGAGTTCTTTATAAACTTCCTCAGTGATCTCATCAAGCTCATTAATCCAGCAAAGTCTGCCATCTAAAGTGGGTTTCCCACGACTTTTGTTCATATCAAACTGCATAACCAGGGTCCCTAGATGGAGATCTATCTTTCCTTCCAGAACATTCATTATTGCCCCTGCAGTTGATAATAATGGTCTACCGATATTAGAGGATCCTTTGGTTCTCTTTCTAATGCAAGCACTACGAAATCAGTCGGAATACAGTTTTCTCCTATCATGACTAATACATCAACCAAGACTCCTTTCGGCTGTCTAACTGATCGATTGGCAAGAATTAGTGAGATTTTTGTGGGATGGAAAGTATGATATCCCAAGCGTTTTGGGACTGAGAGTGGCATCATGTTGATGCTTGATCCCAAATCACAGAGAGAACGATCGAAAGTCATATTATTGGGTAAGAGATAGAGTACAAAACTTCGCGGATCTTCTTTCTTCTAGGGGACAAGACCTTGTAAGATAGAACTACATTCATGAGTTATCATCATAACGCCTTCTTTTAATGCTAAATAATTTGTTAGAATGTCCTTCATGTATTTTATAAGAGCAGGTATCATTGCACAAGGTTCAATAAAAGGTAATCTCACATTTAACTGCTCGATTAGCTCTTTTCGCTTAGCCCTTTCTTTCTCTTACTTTGGTCCTTTCATGGCTCGTGGGTATGGTGGTTTGGGCTTGTAAACACAAGTAGGAGGAGGCGGTATAGGCTCTTCTTCAGAAATTTCTTGAGGAGTGTCTTCCTTGTCCTTTTCTCCCTCTTTCTCGACTACTGCATCTCCCTCTTTATTAGCCGAAACTCCTCATTTTTCTTCTTCTTCGAAATCTTTTGGATACTCTGGTTCCTTGTAAGCTTAAACACTCCTAAGGGTAATTGCTTTTAAGTGATCAGAGGTCTCCAATTAATTCATTCTTTCAGAAAAAGGTTCATCAAGATCGTTAACAGATGAATCTGTCTCCTTTGATTCATTACTAACTTGAAGAAGGAAAAGGGTGGAGAGTTTGTTAATAGCATCCTCATGATTTTTTGATCGACTCTCCATCTTATTTTCGAGTCTATTAACCTCTTTTTCAAGTTCTTCAATCTTGGAAAAAGGATGGTAAGGAGGGAATTTTGGATTGGGTTGATCAGATTAGGTTTGCTCGAAAAAAGGTTGGGAAGGAGGTTGAAAATCAGGCTGGCCGCGGGTGAAGGAGTCGCAACCGCGGTGGAGCTCTTCTTGGCCGCGGTCAAAAGCTTTCCACCCGCAGTGGGTTCTAGCTTTGCCGCGGTTGAGAGGCTCCCACCCCTGGTGGAGTTGATTCCGCTCAGCCTCTTCAATCTGGTAAACCTCAGCAGTATGCATCATCTCCTGGGTTTGGAAGTTCTTTTTCACCTCAAATTTGTTCATCTTCTCAATGTAAGGCTCATTATGGTTGCTTCCATCATCAGGGTTATGAATTAAATCAGTCTTACTAAGGATCATTTGGACACATTCCAAAATCTGTTTTACATTTTTTGTCAGCAGATGATTCTTCTTCCTTGATCTTAGGACATCTAGATTGGGTTAGAAGCCTTCTATTTCTGATACTTCCAGCTAGATTAGTGATATAGGCGTGAGCCTCATCTACAGATCTAGTGGAAAAGTCTCCATTGCTAGAGGTATCAAAAGAAAACTTCAGTTCTTTATTAACTCCATGGTTGAAGATGGTCATTAAACGCTCCTTGGAGAACCCATGGTGTGGTCAATCTCTCTGGTAGTCTCTGAATCTTTCCCAAGCGTCGTAGAGGTCCTTTGTGTCCTTCTGCTGAAATTTTTGGATCTTGTCCCTTAATAGATTTGAAAAGTGACTTAGAAAAGCCTCTCTACACTCTTTCCACGTTTTATGGACGTCAGTGGTAAAGTTTTAAGCCATTACTAGCTTTACCAGTTAGAGAGAATGGAAAAAGGACGCACATAGGGAATCTGTATTTCTCATTATGGTTGAACACAGCTCTTCAACGTTTTCAATATGATCTATTGGGTGTTCTGTGGGAAAACCATTATACTTTTTGAGATAACTAATGTATGTACCTTAGCTTCAGAGTCGCCATCCTTAGGCAGAAGTGGTTGAATTGCTCGCCTGTCTGCGAAGAGTTTGTGGGCTGTGTCGCATTCTCCAATCAGCTGTTCACCTTTCTTGACATGTTTTGGTTCTCCAATCACTTCATTGCCATCATAGATTGGGTCATTAAGCTTGTCATCAGATGGATCACCATCTAGAAAAGGGTGCTCCCCAGCGAGATGATCAGGGATATGTTCCCGATCCCTCATAGAGAAAGTACCTGAAAAATCAAAGAAAATAAAAATTAGAAAGAGTTCTATAGAATTAAGCAGAGATTCGCAACGAAAGAAATAAAAATCCCCGGAAACAGCGCCAAAAACTTGATGCTAAGAGAATCAAATATTACTTCTAGCTTCACGTTTTAAATTTAAAACCCTAAATATCTGCTAGTGCTCAGATGTACACTTTAGTACTTAGGGGTCGAACCAAAGAGATTTTGAGTTTTCAATACGAATCAATCAAAACTTAAGACTAGTAGAACAAGCAAAATGGGGGTTTTCGTTATGGTTTCACTAAATTTAAATGCAAATTAAATAAAAATGTTGTAAAATAATAAGGATTAAACGCTGGGTCTAAAGGGTTTTCGCAGTGGTTCATGAACTGATCGAAAGACAGACAAATCGATAAAGGTAATCATCTAGTGAGGATCCCGAACTCGAATAGGCATGTGTATCATTAGCCAACTCTCGCCACCCTAATCAACAAATCACTCAACTCGGCAATTACTCTCTCTCTCATGCCTCGAATAAGATCATGCATTAAAAACAGAATTTGTCCACGCTCGAGATTCTCTATAGGTAGCTTTCCTCTCCTATAGCGATTTCGCTCGATCACTTCTAGGTCTGGTAATTCGATACAACACTCTCGTAGCTCCAATTACTGAGATCAATTTCTAAGCGGCTAACAACAGAAACAGCATAGGAAACAAGAATGAACGA
This sequence comes from Eutrema salsugineum, assembly GCF_000478725.1. Taxonomy (NCBI): domain Eukaryota; kingdom Viridiplantae; phylum Streptophyta; class Magnoliopsida; order Brassicales; family Brassicaceae; genus Eutrema; species Eutrema salsugineum. The sequence continues at coordinate 18,200,345 of NW_006256829.1, read as the reverse complement.
AGGACTTTTAGAAGATTATAAACCCTAAATCGAACAAAGCATAAGATCAAGACATAAAATTCCATTTAAAAACAAAACTACTTAGACATAGTTGAGTTTTACATCACAAAAGTATTTAAAATTGCAGAGAATTAAAATAGACAAAGGTTAGAAACGAATAACAGAGTGAAGCAGGAGGGCTGATGGTACCCCTTTTGGTGGCTCCTCTTCACGGTGAGTCTCTCTCTCTAGGGTTCCTGGCAAAATGTGGCACACACCTTCTAAACGACTTAAAAAAGGTATATATAGTGTCTTGAGTCTTCGAGAATGCTTAGGGCTTGCAGGAATAATGACAGGAATGAATTGGGCTTTAAAATGGGCTTCTGAGACTCGGGAATAGGCTCCTCGCGGTCTATAATGTTGCACCCGCGGTGGATGATGTTTTGGCCGCGGGTCAGCTTCTGATTGTGTTGATTTGCCTTCAGTGTATTGATAACACCTGATTTTAACCACTTTTCACCATTGATTTCAAATGCTTTTGCAAAGGTTTTAATTAGTTTTAGGAACTTTTATTATGATTTCCATGTATTTGAAGTTTCAAGACTGTTTTCAGAAAACTTAGGGAATATGATGGCAAAATGGAAGAAATCTACATTTTAGCTCAGAGTCAGACAGTCAGAAGTTCAGCCTTAAATGAAGACTTTCTCACCGTCTGATCCAGCTCAAATTTGGAGACAATCAAGAGGAGACAACCAGCTTTCCATAGCACTTTACATTATAAAGATCCAACGGTGCAATCAAAAGATACATGGAGAACAAATTAACCCAGTTTACCAGTCCCAGAAGACTCTCACCCGCGGTAAACACATGTTTTACCTGCTCTGGAAGACTCTCACTCCCGGTGGACCTTAGGACGAGCCACAAGGCCCAAAATCAAAGCCCAACTCGCCATTTCTCTTCAGAGAAGACCTAAATGAGACCTGGAAGACCTTAGGACCTATAAATACATTGTTTAGCAATCCTAAACGGGTGTGTGTTCCTGTAATGAGATTTTGAGCCACTAAACTTTGTTTTTCTAGGGTTAGACGATGGAGATGGGGATTCTTCCCCAGATCCATTGTTTTTTCTCCTTTTTATCTTATTAACTTTTCTGTTTCATTCTTTTGCATTCTTCTATGTCTTTCATCATTCATTGCATCATGTAGATTAATCCCAGAAAGTCAAGTTGTTTGAAGATATCGACAAGCATATATATCTATTAGGATTTCTATTGTTCTTAGCCATATTCTGGATCTCATCTCTTCTAAGTTATTCGTAAATCATGAGAGTAGGTTCATGACTTATTCTCTGAGCCTAGAGAGTGCTGTATCAGATCATTCGTACCTTGCTTCAGAAGAACATAGTCGTTATAGGAGTCGAGAGCTACCTATAGAGAAAATGTGAGCAGACGAATTCAATGTTCAATGCATGATCTTAAGTTTGGCATGAGAGCGAGAGTTTTGCTAGATCTAAGAGATTAGTTGATTAAGGTACGACAGTTGGTTAATCATACATATGTCTATTCTAGTTCAATGCAGATTTCCAGAAACAGATGAAGAAAAATCGCCCGGAAGCTAATTGGAAATGACATCATACATCAATTAGAGTAACCCGGAGAAGTCTAAACCGCCACCTATGAGTTTAAGAGTATTTAGTTTGAGTCGATATGCTTTAGATGTTCTTTTTAAAATTTATCATGCATTGCATTTCTTGTGAATATTAAATTAGGTTTAGTTTAGGATCTTAACCAAAAACCCCAAACTTTTATTGGTTTATGAGTTTGCTTACTTCCCAGTTTGTTGTTTCTTGCAGATTTGACATCCTCCCTGTGGATCAACACCCTAAGTCCTACAATGTATATTTGTGCATTTGCAGACACTAGGGTTTTATAAATTTAAAACTTAAGGAGGACCAACGGGCTTGTTAAAAAACAACCCTAGGCCTGCAAGCCCATCAAGTTTTTGGCACCGTTGCCGGGGAGGCATGAAGTCGCTGGAGGTCTAATCCTGGGAGGTTGAAGCCACTGACGACTATATATATGTCGAGTTTCTGCCAAAGCAACATAGGAAGTAAACCAAATTCATAAACACCCTAACTTTTTCTTTTTCTGCTTATTCTCTCTTCTGTTTGCTCTAGTTTCAGAAATCTTTGAAGTATGGATCATTCAAGAAGAAACCCTAACCCCGAGCGAAGGTCATGCGACCTGTGTGAAGCTCCCTGCGCATGTGAATCACCTTCTAGGCGTTATTTTGATCATCATCTTCGGAATCCTAATCCGAACCACCACCATGGAGACTCGCGACCTCCACAGCACCGAGATGAGCCCTATTCGCCACACCTGGTGAACCGTCGACCATCTCATCCTCTTCATCATCAGATCCTGCACCAAAACGCTGAGGCTGATCGATTTAGGCTCCAACTGAATCGATTAGGAGCTGTGCTGAATCAATACCTTGATTTTCAAGTTGTTATGGAAGCTACCCTGTACAAGAAGATCGATGACCTCACTCACCATGTGAGATCGCTAGAAGATCTGCACTCTCAAGACATTGCTGCCCTAAAGAGGAAGATAGATGCTTTTGAGGAAGAGCAGCCAAGACAGAAGTATGATATCCTTCAAGGATCCATCGATGCCAAGGCTGCTAAGCTAGAGATCAAGGAGGCCAAAGAAATCGCTTCATGGTACAGGGGAAAGACGGATGGTGAACTTCAAGATATTGAATTTCGCCTGAGCAAGCTTAAGCACAAGAGCATGGAAACCAGTTCTGACATCAAGCATCTCTCTAAGTGCCAAGGAGACACAAACCTTGTTGTGAGGAAGATCTTTGAGAATCATAAGAAGGATTCCTTTGTTCATGGTCAGCAAAAAGAAGAAGCATCAACCAATTCTGATGCAGCGGACACCCATCATAACCCTGAAGACATCCTGGAAGAGCAAGAAGGAGAAGCAGCTGAGCAACCTCTAGAATCTCTCACCGCGGCCGCAAGGGCTTCAGCCGCGGCCAGGCCCATCCTCACCACGGCTGCAAGGGCTTCACCAGCGGCCGGATCTTTCTCCACCACGGATGCGACTTCTCCACCCGTGGGGAACTGCCATCTCATTCAAAGTCTGCATCACCAAGACCCTGAGGAACCAGAAGAGCATGACTCCCACATCTCATGCATGAAGATCACAGAAGAAGAACCAGATGTCATAGATGTGGAGGATGAATCACCTAAGAGGATTGAAATGCCATACATAGATTCAATCATCGAGTTTGATGCTGCCAAGTTCTATTGTGATTCTTATTCTGCATTTGAGGCACCAGATCATCCACAGCAAAGACCAGCTCAAACTCTGCACAAAGTTCAAGACAAGGGTCAATTTCTAATCTCTTGTGACATTAGAGGTGAATGATTTCTCAATATTCTTTGTGATTCTGGAGCTTGCATTAACATGATGTCCAAAGCAACTGCTTTGAGACTTGGTATTAAGCACATCTCAAGTACCAGGACAAAGATTACCTTAGCAGATGATTCAAGTGCAACACCAAGAGGGATAGCCCGAGACATTCCTCTAAGGATTGGAGATTGCATTTCACCTGTCGATCTATACATAGTGAAGACCAAAGATGACTATTATCCAGTTATTCTTGGATGGCCTTTCTTAGCAACTGCTGGAGCCATCATGGATTGGCTTAACAGGCGAGTTTCTTTGCCAATATCGACAAGGACATCTTCTATGAAGCTACACCACTTAAGAGCAAAAGAGGAGAGCAAATAGCCCAGGCATTTGAACCAGAAGAACTCTGGAGTGATGAAGAACCTGCAAGACAGAACAGGAGGATTTTGAAAGGACTTGTCTTAAGACAAGATCCTATTTGAAGGAAGTCTTTTTCTTTGCTAAGTCTAGCTAAAGACTATAAACCAAAGCGCTTGATGGGAGACAACCAATTTTAGGTAATTATTTCTTTTTGTTTAAGCTTTTTTTTCTATTAAAAGTTTTGTTTGTCTTATTTAAGACAGACCTTAGTATGCCACACAAAAAAAAAGAGAAGAAAAGGAGCTGACCGCGGCCAAAGGAGGTTCAGCCGCGGCCAGAAAATGTTTTACCGCGGCCAAGAAGGTCTGGCCCGCGGCCAGCACGCGTCCCACTGCGGCCGCGATACTCCGACCCGCGGCCAGCACAGCCGGCCACCTTGGCCACCTCCATCCACCCTTGGCCAGATCCATTTCATCTTTGGCCACTTTTACCACCACCACCACCTTGTTCGAATCAGTTTTGGATCCCTAGCATCCAAGTTTGATCAAGCATCACTTCCACAACCACCTCACAATCCATCACCACCACCAGTTAAGTTTTCTATTCCTTAATCTTTTTAATTTTTACATACTCTATTTCTCATTCTTGCCTGATTTATTTCACACTGGAGACAGTGTGATTTACGTCTGGGGGAGGATTTCTTCTCTTTCTAACCACTTTTTTCTTGTGTGAACCTTTGCATTCTGCATTTTCTTTAAAACTTTTCAAAATTTTCGATTTTTATTAAAACTTTTCAAAGTCTTTTGAGTTTCAAAAAGTGTTTTTAAAGGTCAAAAACATTTTGAGGGAATAATGACAAAATCGATGATGATAACCAACCTGTTTGCTTCTACACCAATCACCCATAAAAGCTCTTTTAAGCTTTAGTACTAGACTATGCGGTAGCTGAGTACTTACACTACTAAATCCCACCAGAGGATTTCTATTCATGAAGATCTTTTCTGACAGGATATACTAGCTCATTTTACTTGGACTTAATCTTGACATCTAATTTTCTCATCAATGGTTATAAAAAAAGGCATCATGATATACATCTAGGACATCTTCACCTTATTGTTACCACTCTTTGTTGTCCTAGATGGCCAGTTCATCTTTAGCTGGTACCACACCCTTAACCCAAACCTTCATGTTCAAACCTCATGCATTCTCTCTTAAGTTTATATCGACAGATATGTGCAAAAACGCCAGAGAAGGAGGAACAACATGGTTTTCAGTCACTCAAGAGAAAGACTGAAAAAGACCAGAAGGGAGTGTGCCAGAAATCTTATGATGTCTCAGAAAAACTCATTCTTAAAGGTAATTTTCGTGCTCCCTAAGACTCCAAGTCAAAAGGCAGTTTTCCCTTTCTAAAAAAAACCGAAAAAGAGAAAAGAAAGAAAGGAAAGGAAACTAAAAGCCTAAAAGAGTCTTAGAAGCCGAAATTACTTGAGCCAAAGCAATAGGTATTCACTTAAGGAGTTATGGATTACAACCTGGACAAAAATCTAAGTCTGGGGTAAATATAAGGAGAACCTGAAGAAAAGAGATCAGAAATCTTGAACCAAGAAGAATGTGACTGAAACTGTGGGGGCATTTACAGTTCCATCCTCTCTTGCTGTTTTGCATAATGTCATGTCTCTCCAGAAAAAGGTAACCCTAAACACATCAGTCTTACCATTAAAAAGCCTTTTTGATACCTAACATTGAATGCCTTGTTTAATATCCTTTTGATGAGAACCACTGAAACCTTTAATGAATGTTAAGAGCTAGTTGATTGGAAGTTAGTTCTAAGTATGTGGATTTTCGCATGACGGATTAACGGACTAGTTATGTTTGTATTTTGGTGAGAATTTTCTAGACTTGATCTGATTGATGCATTGTCCATAATTAAGGTCTAGAAGTATGGTTGCTGATATTTTTGAGTTCCCTCTCATTTTTTTTTGAATGATATTTTTCCAGATTTGATCTTGTTTTGTTTGAGGACAAACGAAGTCTTAAATCTGAGGGAGTTGATAACACCTGATTTTGACCACTTTTCACCATTGATTTCACATGCTTTTTCAAAGTTTTTAATTAGTTTTAGGAACTTTTATTATGATTTCCATGTATTTGTAGTTTCAAGGCTCTTTTCAAGAAACTTAGGGAATATGATGGCAAAATAGAAGAAATCTACATTTTTAGCTCAGAGTCAGACCGTCATAAGTTCAGCCTCATATGAAGACTTTCTCATCGTCTGATCCAGCTCAAATTTGTAGACAATCAAGAGGAGACAACCAGATTTCCATAGCACTTTACATCATAAAGATCCAACGGTGAAATTAAAAGATACATGGAGAACAAGTTGACCCAGTTCACCAGTCCCGGAAGACTCTCACCCGCGGTAAACACATGTTTTACCTGCTCTGGAAGACTCTCACCCCCGGTGGACCTTAGGACGAGCCACAAGGCCCAACATCAAAGTCCAACTCGCCATTTCTCTTCAGAGAAGCCCTGAATGAGACCTGAAAGACCTTAGGACCTATAAATACATTGTTTAGCAGTCCTAAACGGGTGTGTGCTCCTGTAATAAGATTTTGAGCCATCGGACTTTGTTTTTCTAGGGTTAGGCGATGGAGATGGGGATTTTTCCCCAGATCCATTGTTCTTTATCCTTTTTATCTTATTAACTTTTCTGTTTCATTCTTTTGCATTCTTCTATGTCTTTCATCATTCATTGCATCATGTAGATTAGTCCCAGAAAGTCAAGTTGTTTAAAGATATCGACATGTATATATATCTATTAGGATTTCTATTGTTTCTAGCCATATTCTGGATCTCATCTCTTCTAAGTTATTCGTAAAGCATGAGAGTAGATTCATGACCTATTCTCTGAGCCTAGGATCGATCAGAGCCACGAGAGTGCTGTATCAGATCATCTGTACCTAGCTTTAGAAGAACATAGTCGCTATAGGAGTCGAGAGCTACCTATAGAGAAGATGTGAGCAGACGAATTCAATGGTCAATGCATGATCTTAAGTTTAGCATGAGAGCGAGAGTTAATTGATAAATCTAAGAGATTAGTTGATTAAGGTGACGACAGTTGGTTAATCATACATATGTCTATTCTAGTTCAATGCAGATTCCCAAAAACAGATGAAGATAAATCGTCTGGAAGCTAATTGGAAATGCCATCATACATCGATTATAGTAACCCAGAGAAATCTAAATCGCCACCTATGAGTTTAAGAGTCTTTAGTTTGAGTCGATATGCTTTAGATGTTCTTTTTACAATTCATCCTGCATTGCATTTCTTGTGAATATTAGATTAGGTTTAGTTTAGGATCTTAACCAAAAATCACAAACTTTTATTGGTTTATGAGTTTGCTTACTTCCCAGTTTGTTGTTTCTTGCAGATTAGACATCCTCCCTGTGGAACGACACCCTAAGTCCTACAACGTACATCTGTGCACTTGCAGACACTAAGGTTTTATAAATTTAAAACTTAAGGAGGACCAACGGGCTTGTTAAAAAACAACCCTAGGCCCGCAAGCCCATCATGTATCGACCATATCTGGAGATCTAACCGTTGGATTGCTTTGATTCTACTTCCTTTGGAAATCGGGTTGTCTCCTCCTTTTTGTGTCCAAATTTGGGGATGATCAGACGGTGGGAAGGTCTCTATTTGTTTCTAAACTTTCGACGGTCTGAATTTATCTAAAAGTTGTGCTTTTTGCTTCCAAGTACACTTCTTTTGTCAAAATATCCTGAAAACTCTTTTGAAACTCTAAAACATAGAAATCACTTAAAAATCTTTAAAACTGAGTGAAAACACCTGCATAAGACATTAAAAGTGATCCATAAAAGTGGTCAAAATCAGGTATTATCAATGTCCACATATTACCTAAAACCAAAAAATGTTGTCCCAGTTGTGGTAACGTTACCTTAAACAATCCAACAATAATATCAAAAAAAAAGGTATCAAAGAAACCTAAGTGTCAAACTTTTTTAAAACAAAAAAAAAATTAAATCTTAAACCTTCACTCACATATTCTAGTTTTCTTTACGCTTTTTCCCTTTCGATTCTGTTTAAGGGGACGACACATGCTTCGATGCTTGGCGCGACCTCTTAGTTTGTGGTTCCACTGGTTTAGGCGGATTCCTCCTAGCTGCAGCCTTGGTCCTTTATCAGGTTGGTAAGCCGCTGCCACTGTTTCCTCATATGTTTGCATTCCAAAATCATTTGGGAAGGGTGTCCACTTAAATGGTGCTTGTGATGAGGAGCCTGGTTCTGAGGAGGCCGGTGCTCGAGGCGATGAGCCTTGAGCTGGTGCTGGAGGTGAGGAGCCTTGGGCTGGTGCTGGAGGTAAGGACCTTCAGGCTGGTGGTGTTGGAGGTGAGGATACTGACTCTGGTATAAGTGAGCATGTTGGTTCTGTCTCGGAGACTCCCTGTTGTGGTGAAAGTACCATCTCTTCAAGAGTTTTCACTCTTGTATCAATATGTTTAAGCTTCTCTAGAATCTCCTTAAAATTCTTCTCCATCGACGCCTGCAGCTCCACTGATGTAGGCTCAGCTTATCTTGGTTCCTCCAAGGGAATTGAACCCGAGAAGTAATGTCTAACTCATACAGATCTCTCCAACAGATCTTCTTCTTCTTCTTGGTTAAGTGACGCATCCAACTCTCAACAAATATATCACTGAATCCGATCTCGCCCTTAGAGAAAGGCCCTGACCCTGCCGACCTACCATCATTTAAACCAGGAACCAAGATCCGCGCCAATAGAGCTTCTTCATCCGAGTCAGCCTCCAAAATGCTACAAATCTCCTGTCAATATCAATTAATACAACTTACTACTCACAAATATAAACCAAACTTAATATCAAACACATAACAATATGCAAAAAACACTGACCTCAGCACTAGTGCCAATTGCTTCATTGATGTCATCCAAAGGAATATCTCTCATGTAGACATCAGTGAACTTGTGCTTGCAAATCCTTAGACAGTCAGGCTCAGCAGGTACAGCTTCACAAAATTTCATTCCCAGACTTGGAATACACTTAAACGCAAGAATCTACACATAAGTAAATTATATCAACTTTTAATTCATAAATTTATACTTTCAAACAATTAACTAAGACTTACTTGTAAAGGAAGAATAAAACCAGAGAATGTACATTTATCTCCTTTAGCTTTTATGCTGCCATTGAACTTTGTTACCACATGCCGGATCTCCTTCATAGTCTCGTCAAATGTGTAACGCCCCTAAGGAAACGTTTTATAGAGCTTCAGATGTCCCACCACTCTAAGCAAGAATGGATCATTGTTTCCGTCAGCCTTTGACTTCGCCTTCAATACCTTGCATAAAAACAATAGTAGTGCCATCTTCTTCATGTCCAAAGAGGTATCCTTACATCTCCTCTAGCTTTGCTTCCACCTGTGCAATCTTGATTTTATCATCCCTTCCAAAGTACTTCTTCACAAACTTCAAACTACCCAAGTTCATATAGTCAATAGGGTAGTCATGGCAGTCAAGACCACTTAGCAGTGTATGCTCTCTCAAAGAGTATCGAATTGGCACTCCATTTACCACAAACCACTGCTCGTTTTGCTTCTCAATATAGGCTGTGTGAAGAAGAAGCATACACATACCTTTATTCATGTGGTTTGGCTCTTGGGAATCTTATACATACCTCTTGCATTTCTTCCTCCTCTTCTTGCATTTCTTCTTCCTCTAACATTTCTTCCTCTTGATTTTCTTCCTCTTGGTTTTTTTTTCCTCTTGATTTTCTTCCTCTTGGTTTTCTTTTTCTTGCGCTTCATCCTCCTCCTCTTGCACTTCTTTCTCTTGCGCTTCATCCTCAGGTGCAGGATCCTATCGCACTTCGTCCTCTTCTGCTTCATCCTCCTCTTCCACTTATTTCTCTTCCGCGTCTTTCTCTTGCACTTCTTCCTCTTTGTTTTCCTTCTCTTAGGCTTCATCCTCTCACGCTTCTTCCCCATCACCATCATTTGCCGTCAGAGGAATTGATTACGTGGGTGTGGATGCTGCCACTTCGGGGATGGGATTGGTCACTTCGGTGTTCTCAATTTCAGCAGAATTTTCTGGGTTTTTGATTTCAGGGTTTTCGATTTCCGCCGGATTTCCTACTTCCGCTGGATTTTCTGGGTTTTCTTTTCGTTTTCTGCCAGATTTTGGACTTCTGCTGCTGCTCCGACTTGAGTAGACTCATACACCTTCTTGAATTTCTTCTTCCTCTAGCATTTCTTCCTCTTGGTTTTTTTTTCCTCTTGATTTTCTTCTTCTTGGTTTTCTTCCTCTTGGTTTTCTTTTTCTTGCGCTTCATCCTCCTCCTCTTGCACTCTTTTCTCTTGCGCTTCATCCTCAGGCGCAGGATCCTCTCACACTTCGTCCTCTTCTGCTTCATCCTCCTTTTCCACTTATTTCTCTTCAGCGTCTTTCTGTTGCACTTCTTCCTTTTCGTTTTCCTTCTCTTGTGCTTTATCCTCTCGCGCTTCTTCCCCGTCACCATCATTTGCCGTCAGAGGAATTGATTATGTGGGTGTGGACGCCGCCACTTCGGGGATGGGATTGGTCACTTCGGCATTCTCAATTTCAGCAGGATTTTCTGGGTTTTTGATTTCTAGGTTTTCATTTTCTGCCGGGTTTCCTACTTCCACTGGATTTTCTGGGTTTTCTTTTTCGTTTTCCGCCGGGTTTTGGACTTCTGCTGCTGCTCCGACTTGAGTAGACTCATACACCTTCCCATATTTTCTCACCTTTGCTATATATCGGATTCGCAATTTTTGGAATGAATATTAGGGCTTCTCGGATTCGCGATTCCAGATCGGGATTTAGTCGCTCGCCGAAAAGAAAAAAAAAAAGATTCAGGCTAAAATGGGAGAAAACATTTTCAAAGGAAGAAAGGGGAAGTTGAGAACGAGAGTTCGAATATTCGCGATTCTGGAAAGTCGGAAGAAGAAGAGTTCGAATAAAAGGGAAAACATGAAAAATAAACTGAAAAGAAAACATTTTTCGTTATTTTTTTTAAATTAAAAAAACTCAATAAATTCGAGTAGGTCGAGTTATCAGATTAACATAAAAATGGATGGGTCTAATCCTGATATTGTTGTAAATAAATCGAACTGTAATTGGTATGATTTTCCAGGATTTTCAATTTTAAAAGAAATCAAAACTAAAATAATTATTAGATTATGGCAATTCAGCCTTTTTTGCTCGATTGTTTGGGTGTCCACATCAGTCTTATATTTTGAGCTTTCATTTTTTGATCAACTTTTAGAGAGAAACAAACTGATACCCTTCCTTTCTCTATGAAGCTAAATCGAAATTCAATATAAGACCAAAGTATTTTACTGTATAGTCACACCATCGACCATTAATATTTTTTTTTTCTTTTTTTTGGCAAACGGACCAATAATATTTAAGAAGAAATTCTCACCAACAGAACAAAACAAGAAAAGCTGAAGAATATGGAAACCAAATCATACTTTACGTGAATTTTAGCCACCATTAATTCCCTAACAAGCCTTTCATTTTGCTGGATTGATAATTAAAAAAGAAAGAGAAAAGAAAAACAGGACACAAATCTTGAGTTTAGAATGACATTAGATGGTCTTTAAGATCTAAGGACCACGTTTCCTTCGGAAGCAAAGGCAACCCTCCTGCTGGTCTACAGGGATCATCCCACCTCCTTTGCTCGTATCAATACTCTCCAACATCGGTACAACCTCGTCCATCTCCGGTCTCTTGTCCGGGTTTGCGTCCCAACACCGCTTCATCACAGCTGCAAGAGCGCTCGGGCAACACCTCGGTATGTCGGGTCTCAGGTTCTGCATTGATCATAACAACATATTGCATACATATATGTGCTTATAGTTCATGGTGTAAACAATTGCATACCTGGCGGACAACGGCTGAAGTGACCTCAGAGAAAGTAAGGTCAGGATATGGCATGTCACAGCAATATATCTCCCATAAGCAGATACCAAAACTGTACACATCGCATTTCCGATTATACGGGTTTCCATTGAGAACCTGCAGCCAAAAGATAATATGTATAAACATTGAGTCTGTTTACAAACTTTATGATGCTTATATATAGTACCTCAGGAGCCATGTAGCCAAGTGTGCCAGTCTCTCCTGTCATGTCATTAGGGTTAGATGCTTCAACTCTCGCAACTCCAAAATCCGCGATTTTGACAGTCCGCGTTTTGTCTAATAACATGTTCTCTGTCTTTACATCACGGTGAACAATCTTCTGCGAATGAAGGTAACTCAACCTGAAAAAGCAACACAATCTCACACAAATACTTTTTCTTCACTTAACAAAATGAAAAGAACGGGAACGATGATAAATACCCTCTAGCTAGGTCAAGAGCGAGCTGAACGACAACTTTAAATGCTAACTTCCTTCTTCTGTTCTTGATCAAGAAGGACTTTAAAGCACCACCTTGAAGATATTCAACAACAACACAACATATGTTGTTTGGCATTGCTAATGGACCACTCTCTGTTTGTAGCTGTAATCCTGATGCACCCATTGTAGCTCCTATGAACTGCAAATTTTCAATGATATCCTCAATATCTAACAATGGTTAGAAAAAGGGTATCTGCATAAGTAAAATATAAACCTTAGTAACATTAGGATGATCCAGTTTATGCCAAACAGCAACCTCCTGAGCAAAATCTGCCCTCAACGACACTATCTCAGCTTCTGATCTATGACCTTCTTCACCCCAATCAAGCAGCTTCACTGCTCAGTATCACCACAATGATTAACCACATTCAATTACAGTAAAAAGGTTCTTTTTTACTGCATTTATGGAATCTACTAGCTAATTATTCTCTTATATCTCCTTTTTTAAAATAAAATTAAAATTTTGATAAAGAGATTGAGACAACAACAGCTGGAATCACATGAAAGAGATCCACAAAGCAAGAATCATAATTATCCAAGTAGGCCTTTCAAGTAGCTGAAAAACTTATGATGGCAAAACCCGTGTCGGCATCACGGAGATCACAAGAATTGCTTCTACTCACCAAAGAAAAAACTAAATTAAACTTCCAACAATTAAGCAAACTTAATCTAAATCCCAAAGTTTTTTCTTTTACGAGTAGGTGAATCTGACAAGTTTAGAACTTTCTGCTTTAAGTTAAAAGCTGTAAGAAAACAAAACCAGAAACAGCAACAGATTTCGTCTCATTGTTGTAATTTGAGTAATCTGATTTTAACTGTAAGAATCTAGGAATCGAAGAATCTATTCTAAAATTGGAGACTTTAAGGACTAAAATTAGTAACAACATTTCACAGTTACAAAATCATATAATCAAAAGGGAAAGATTGAAATAGAGAGGATAAAACGACGGTTAGGTGACTCACCGGCGACATCTTGACCGTCATAGATACCGCGATGAACAGTACCAAATGTACCACGTGCAAGAACAGTCTTGATGATAAGCTTAGAAGGATCGATCTCCCACTCAAGTCTCTGCTTCTTCTTACCTACAAAACCGCCGTTGAGAGCGACGGGAGAGGAAGAGGCGGAGGCTCCGATGGCGGCGGATTCTTCTTCATCTCTCTTTCTGTTCTTCTCTAAAGTCAAAGCCCTGCTTAAATGTCTCTCTAGTTGCTCATCTAAGCTCTTTAGATCAATCTGATCTGCTCGAACAAACCCATCGTTTCCTTCCTTCATTTTTTGAGTTAAGACCCTTTCCTTATGCTTTTTCTCCTGAACGAAGTGTAAAAGAGATGTAACCGTACGAATCTTTTCTCTGTCTTGTTCTTGTTTCTTTCTTCTTCTACTAGTTTGTTGATTTTGTTTGTCCGATTGGGGTTGTGAAGCTCTTAACTAATCAAACGCAGAGGAAAATAAAAAATAAAACTAAAGGGGAAGAAGAGAAGACCGCATGTGAGTAAGCACATGGTCTTGCCTCGACGGAAAATGTATTTGTATTTGGTATATACATTTTGGGACCTTTACATTTCTGATATTTTTTTCAGATACTAAATACTTGTTTGTATTTCCAAAAACAATCTACTTTATCCATACACATACAGTCGTAAAAATTTAATACCATTTCATGACTTTTTATATTTAAAATATGAACTCTGATTTTTAAAAAATTTAGTATAGAGTAACTTGGGTAGAAACTAAAAATTGTCCAGTTTATTAAGAAAATACCAAAGCATAAATAAAATTTAGGTGAAAAAATAATTTGACTAAAATTATTCCCGATTTGCCCCTATATGTGCTGAAGTCATAGATTATTTTAAATGAGCATGCACGGATAATAACATTTAAACCCTGACACAAATGCCGAGAGTACTGGATACGCAACGCCGCCTGACACAAGATATCGCAATATCTTATTATTGCATGGTCGATAACTTGTTCAGATAACAATCGCATTGGTATGCTAACAATGAATATTTTAATGGTTAACTCCTCTATTTAATGCTTCACTGGTAATGAAGATGAAGCAGAAAAAACATACCCAGTAGTTCATTTATTACAGAAAAACCTGGTTGCGGCCGTAATAACTACCGGTGAAACGTTAACAAACTACTTCCTAAAATCAGGTAAGTGTATTCGATTTCTATGTTATTTGTTATACGAGTAATCATGTAACTACGATATCTTGAAAACAGAACTATCGATACTCTCTGTTATCCCAGTTATCTAATAATTCACCTTTCGGTTATATAGAATTTTGGCGAAATGACTCTTGAAGTTTCTGTTGTCCGCGGTGTCTGGAAGAAACGAAGCGATAGAAGTTGGGTTCACGAACCCGACCAAGTTGGGTTTTTTTCCTCTATTGGAATGAAGGAACGAGACACCTTCATCTCGATGGTTACTGCAATTAAATCGGGGTTGAAACTTCAACCGGAAGAAGAAGTCGACATAACCTACACATGGCCTCAATGGATTATGGGTCCTGAGTGGAGGAAGGCGGCTCCAATCCCTATTAAAAATGATGAAGACACAGCCTTGTTTTTGGCAATCAAGGCCGACCTGGAAGAGGTCTACCTGCGAGTTAGGGTTCACCGTCCGACGTCTGAGACAACTGCTAACTTTTTTAACCGATCTTTGGATTTAAACAGTAACTGTGTTAGTACTGGTAGCGCAGCAATGTCGATTGTCCCCTACGGCATGCAGTACTCGAGCACGCCCTCACCAACAGACACTCCAACAACGGTATTACCACGATTAAGAGGTACAAGCTTATATTTTAACAAGCATAACATTTACACCATTGCAGGTGTTTAACCGCTGTTAACTGTTAACAGATTTTCAAACAGTGGTAATGAACAACTTGGAAACTGTGGCCGCATCACCTGTTATTCCAACAGCTAGTAGTGTAAACGGTTCAGACTCTGCCAAGCTGAACACTTGTTCAAAAGGAAAAGGTAACTGTGGGTTTAGTTTATTTGATTACAACGATGCAATATATTTTGTATAATTACTCGGAAAAATTAACAGTTAAAACGTATAACACATTTGCAGGCATTATGATTGCTGCATCTCCGGAGAGGCAAACTCAAACGGATGAGTCTCCCCTTCCTCGCGATCTGACTGAACTCTGGCGCTTCTTCCATGGCCCACCAGGTCCTTTTGGGAGGGCTACTGAAAACGAGGCTGTTAACACTGTTACTAGCGCAGTTGACGTCATGGATATAGATGGCTCCGCGAAAATGTCAACAATCCCAACGGCCTGCCGTGAGGCGGGATTACAGCTTACTTTGGCTGGGGCGTACGTAGAGGAAGACCAAGAATACCCAGTTGTGCCTACACAAACTGCTGTGGCGAATGTGGAGTCGTCTTCCTCGGCAATATCAATCCCGTCATCATCAAGTAGTCATGACTTCTCCGAGGAAGAACTAGTCTCAACCGAGGAGATTGACATACGTATGTCGCTCATAGGTAACTGAAACTTGAATGATTTTACATTGATTAACATTAACCGAAACAGGAACCAATGGAAAAAATAAGGTGATCCTCTCATACTGCAGGTGAGGATTTGATCGCTCGTTTATACGACGATCCAGTCCCGGATCTGATACTGCAAACAGCAACTCCGCAAATGGATCCGATACAATCGTCTAACACGCTGGCCGACAAGGGCAAAGGAGTGATGACTGAGAGAGGAATGGCTACACGTGAAGTAGGAACTTCATCAACAGCTCCACATGAAATGTTTGCGGCTAACAGACAAGAGTTAACAGCAATGATGTTATCACGTAACAATACCGTGTTACATGATATACGTGATGTGATAGTCGCTAATCCGCATATGTTAAGTCAGACACCTTTTTCGCTGACCAGAAATCCGGTTGTTATGCTTCACACGCCGCCGGTTAACGTTGACCCCCGGGTTGAACCAGCGTTGCACGAGAGGGACGCACCTCCATACTTTGATGACCCTGTAGCCGGAGGTAAGCAAATTATTTGCTAATTACTGATATAAGTGATAAATGAATTATCAATTATATACTGTTAACTCTGTGTATTTGTCAGGTGATGAGTTAGCCAGAGGGATAGGTGATGTACAATACGAAGGCGATGAAATTTACGTCGGGCGCATCTTCAAGAATAAGGAGGAGTGCAAGTTGAAACTCGCCATTCATGCAATAAATCGAAGGTTCCACTTCAAGACAGTGAATTCATGCCCAGAGCACGTCATTGTGGTGTGTGTGGGTCCTAGGTGCCCTTGGCGGATATATGCGGTGCAGTTGAAAGACAGTGTTCGCTTTGAAGTAAGAACGGTCAACGCCAAACACACTTGCAGTGTGGACGCACGTGGGGACTTCCACCGAGTAGCATCTACGGAAGTAATAGGAAAGATGGTCCGTGAGCGATATGGTCTGAACGTCAAAGGTCCGCGAGCTTGTGATCTTCGCCACCTGTTACGTCAAGAATACAGTCTGCACGTCAGCTACTGGAAGGCATGGCGAGCAAGGGAACTTGTGATGGATAACGCATTAGGTGGTGCTGCGGCGAGCTTTGCTTTGGTCACACCATATTTTGAAAAACTACTCACCACCAATCCCAACTCGGTAGTAGATTTGATAACTGAGACTTCAGCAACGGGGGTGGTACGTTTCAAATATCTATTCTACTCGTTAGGTGCGTGTGTTCAAGGTTATCGCTACATGAGGAAAGTGGTTGTGATCGATGCTACCCACTTAAGCGGACGTTATGGTGGTTGTCTCATGGCCGCAAGTGCTCAGGATGGAAATTTCCAAGTATTTCCACTAGGGTTTGGCATTGTCAACAGTGAAAACGACGACTCCTGGGAATGGTTCCTGAGGAAGCTAAGCACCATTGTTCCAGATGAACATGATCTAGTCTTTGTTTCGGATCGCCATGCTTCAATTTACGCAAGTATTCGAAAGGTTAGTCGTTATTACTTTATGTTAACAAAACTATTTGTTACCGACTAACCTTGACAAACTGCTAATAATACTATTATCTTGATAATCGTTGAAGGTGTATCCGATGTCTTCACATGGAGCCTGCATTGTCTATTTACAAAGGAATGTCGTGACACAGTTTAAATCTGAGCACCTCAGTCACCTGACATCAGTAGCTGGCTGTGCTTACCGTTTCAGCGACTTTGACAAAGCCTTCCATGAGATAAGGTCCATCGATGTTAGGTGTGCTGAATATCTGGAGCGAGTTGGTTTTGAACACTGGACTAGGTCTCATTTTATAGGTGAACGATACAATGTGATGACTAGCAACATTTCAGAATCTTTAAACAAGGTGATGACAATGGTTAGATGTACCCGATAATTTCAATCTTGGAAACAATAAGAACAACCCTTGTTTCTTGGTTTGCTCTAAGAAGAGAGTCTGCAAACACTGAAAACGACATTGTGAACCCAAAGATACAAGAAATGCTGATTGAGAGTTTTCACAAGTCATCCGGCTACTTCGTCATGAAAATCGGTACCCCTGACCCTGCATTCCATTCACGGTGACGTATTTTTGTAACAAATATAATTTATCTTCTATCTTGGTTAACGTGCAGGTAATGGACTCTATGAGGTTTGCGACGATGTTGATACGGCTTTTGCAGTTAATTTGTGGGAACAAACCTGCGGTTGCAGGGAATTCCAACTACTACATATTCCTTGTTGCCATGCCATAGCTTCAGCAATAAAAGAATGCGTCTGTGTAGATAGTTTGGTTGACATTCATTATTCAACCGAGTATCGGAAGTTGGCGTACAGTGGGGTTATAATGCCGGTGCCTGATATGGACCATCTTGCTCCAAAGCCAGATGATGTAGGTGGTGGAAAGCTTACACCCCCGTCTGTTCGTCGACCACCAGGAAGGCCACAGAAGCTGCGGATTATGTCTCGTGGTGAATTTAAGGTAGACAAACTCATTAGTTGTTGCTTCTGTTAGTGGTTTATACCAAATAATTAACTGTTAATATCTGTTAATTATTTGGGTTCGAACTTTTCAAGCGTGTGTCAAGGAGAAAGTGCACAAGGTGCTGGGGGCGCGGTCACAACCGTTCCACCTGCAAAGCCCCATTACCGATAATCATATATTCCATATTATCCTAAGCCTTTATGATGATTATTAGTATAACAGCTAACATTTTTATACAGGGGGAATAAGCACGCTGAATCAGATTATTTTTTGGCGGAAGGATGGTGCATAATTCCCATTTTTTTCTGTTTCTCTTTGTAAGGGAAGTTTAGGATCTTCAAAAATATGTTGCCGTTCATTTTTCCCTTGTCTATAGTAACGGCTGCAATGACCAAGTAGTTAGTCGTCGACTTTTGACTTGTTTAAAGACGACTTTGTAAGACCGCGGCTATGTGTTGTATAACCTACTCCACCATCCTTAAGATATGCAAATCGTTATTATTTGTCTACATCAATTATAAAGCCATTATATCATCGGGACAATGTTAGTCTATAACTGAAGTAATTACAGAATCATTTTTTCTTCAAAGTTAAATCTCTAAAAACAACCACTATTCAAAAAAACCTAAACGCAAACATCAAAGAACTAATATTACACGATAACATCTACCGGTAGAAAATCCTTTACCGAATTCATATATTGGTATCGTCTAACCTTTCAATCGTTAAGTGAAGTAACAAGAAAAACTAATAGTAAATGGTAATTCTATGCAATTTAATGGGACTAGCCGAAAACAACTAACATAATTTTTTTACACGCTAACGTCTCGAATTAGAGACAAGCTACGATGTGTTAAAAGGCTATTCAAGACCTAATTCTGAACTTAGTAACGTAAACCAAGTAACAGTTGTTTAGAACGTTAGTAAAAGGCTATTCAAGATAGCAGATAACAGTTGTTTCAAAACTGAACCGTAAGCACTAAGCGCTAACCCCTAAACCCCAAACCCTAAAGCCGAAAATCCGAAACGGAACCTAAACACTTAACATGATTTGTTTACACGCTAACTTCAATGTTTAGCAGGTCGAGGTGTTAGCGGCTAACTTAAACATTATAAAAATAAAGTAACTCAGTAGTGAATGGCTATAATGTTAACGATTAAAGACTAGAGCATGAAACTCAAATTGTAAACCTAAACCCTTAACCCTAACTTTCAAAACAGTAAATCGAAATAGTAATCCCAAAACTCTATACTAAACAGGTAATCTATGATTGTTACACCATAATATAGACTGTTAGCAGCTAGGAACGACATGTTATCAGCTAGTAATGGCAGTTTAGTGTCAAAAAGTTAACTTCAATTCAACAGCCTAATTCAGATATTGTTAACGCCTAACAATATATTTAAAATTGAGTTAAAGAAAAACATGTTCGGAATAGATATTTATAACAAAATGTTAAGATAAAAAGATATTACTGTTAACGGATATTCAAGATACCAGATAACAATTGTTACAAAACTAAACATTGTTAGTTAACAGATAACGAGATAAAGGAGATTAAAATAGTCTCGATAACTGGAATATTCCGTAATTTGAAAACCTAAAATGTGGTAGTAAAACAGAGACAACATTTACTCAACGTAATTCACATATTGTTAGTGCCTAACAATATATTGAAAATTGAATTAAAAGAAAAACAAATGCAGAATGGAGATTAGTGACAAAATGTTAAAATAAAATATAATGCGGTTAACAGATATTCAAGATAGCAGATACCAATTGTTTCAACACTAAACCCTTTTAGTTAACAGATACCTAGATAAACGAGATTAAATAGTATCGCTAACTAGAATATCGCGTAATCTCAAATTCAAATATCTGGTAGTAAAACAGAAACAACATTTAATAAAACGAGTGGACGCTTGCAAGTCTGACATAACGAGAACACTGGAAAAATAAGGTCTTCAAGTGATTACCATTTAAAGGTATTGCTCAGTCATAACCATCGCAACTTTCTTTGCCTCCATATCAATATGAGTAATGTCGAATTCAAGACAACCCTGAATGCCAAATAACGCATGAGATAACATCAGGAAATAGGCGACGAGGCCGGCATCAGGGGTTGATTTGATCTGAGGAACATTTCAGACCTTTATAATCTCATATTCGCTGGTCCCAACCTGACTCATCTGTTCGTTAGCGGCGACCTCCTTAAACAAATAAGGCAACATCTCCGCTAAAGGACGGATTTCGGTACACATGCTAACATCGCTCCGAAGGTTGGCATTGCAGTCGATAACATGGATCTTGCAGGAGACAACATCCACCGCAAGGAATACCCAATGCTTAATATCGAGGTTGAATGGCAAATAAAGGACGTCGGCATCAGTGAAAAGCTGCACGCGGTCGGGCTCACCAACACCCTGGACTCTTTCGATAAGAGCTTTAGAAAACTTGAAGGCAGCACGGTTATCCGCCTTGCTAAATCTCGGGTACAACTTGGTTAGCATTGATACAAACTTAGAATCCAATACATCGACTCTGGGTTTCCGACTGTCTTCACGGAGCAAGTTTCTGCCGAGCATGCAGAGAGTATCCATCACCTGGGGGAAGAAACACATGTTCATAATAAAGAAGAAGATCGTTATTAATACCACGTTTATTATACAAACCATGGCAGGCATTGATTTCTGTCTCCCCAGCATTTTGTTTATATCCTTCGACGTTAGCACAATTTCTTCACCAACATTCAGAGGCCTACGAATATCCCAAGCGTCAACATTGCTTTGATGTGGTTTTAAAAAACGAAGCACAAATCTCATTTAAACGTTGACAATTAAGTTAGACTGTAACCTTTTGAACGCTTTCATTGCTTTTTCAAAGCGTTGTTGTAGGGCTCTCTCCGCCTCATCAACTGGAGGGTTCTGGCCTATTATTGATCTAATTCGTTTCTCACAGAGAAATGGACTGTCATATCTGGTTGATACTGTCCTCGCACGCTTGCTGAATCTCCTGTGAATTTGCTCCACCTCAACTTGAGGCTCAGAAACCTCAACAGGCGTATGGGGATTGTTGTCCTCCCTTTCAGAGATAGGAACACTTCCGTCCATCTTCCCACCCTGTAGCAAAAAACATGCGTTACTAACCACGAAATCAATTTTTTAAAAATAAATCACAGATTGCAGCAGCTGAACACTAAACCTCCGTAGTGTGGTCATCAGGGTCGGACGTGTTAACATCAAGTACCCCCACTGCTTGTGACTCCCCTAGACCTTCCTCCTAAACTCATTGAACGGAAATAGCATGTTAGCAGTTAGCGTCTGTTTTTGATTTGTTAGCGAACAATTTTGCAAAAATATAGCCTAAATCCAGGTTGTTGTATATGCTTGATTTGTTAACTGGAGTACCTTTTGAACCAAATTCTCTGCTGCCGAAGTGGTTTGCACATGATCCAGTTCAGAGTTCTGGGGAGAGAATGACTCCTCAGTATCCTTATTAATAAACAAATAATCAATCTACAAATATAGAGGCTAGTAATCTTGGAAAGTAGACAAACTGATAACCTATAAAGGAATTAGGCGATAATATAGTTATACAAAACAAAACAATGGTTAGCCTTAAACGATGGAACTATTAGCACCTAACTTGTATTATGAATAAGTTGCCAGTATTATATCTGGTTTTGGGTACATTAAATGGACAGTACCTTTGCCACCACATTGTATCCTGTCTCAGGGATTGGCACTGAAATGGATTATGCATTCTGAGATGCGGATGAGGCCACAGTGTCCTGTAACATATAGAGCAAATGCATCAAGTAATCTGTGGGGCACGTGAAAACATAAGGCCATTATTCCCATAACGTGGATAGCCCCTACTACGATTACCTAACAGGCCACCGAAACGTTAACATACATATTTTCGAAAACTAGTCACCTAAACCTATATATCTACCACATATGAAGTAATAATGTTAGACACTAACTCAAACTGCTGCAGGTTAACACGTTGGTTAACGCCTATCACATATATGATAGCGTTATTTGTTAACCGTTAACGACGATGCATTACGGGTACCTTTTCTCCTGGCTCAGAGATTCGCACAGGATTTGGTTGTGAAGTCTGGGAAGTCTGGGTTACGGATGAGTCCAGAGTTTCCTGTTCGGTTAACAAACAATAATCACCCGAATGCATACAAATAACATGAGGCTATTATGCCAAAAACCTGGTTATTACCTAAACCATAACTCACTAAACCATGTTCGGACCCGTCTTGGTCCATATTTAAATCTCGTTAATACGATCTCTAGGCTGGTCGTCGTTGGCCATTCCTTGCGTTCGTCTAAGTCTTTGAAGTTCTCTTTCGTGTCTGTCTATCTCGTCTAGAATTGGAATGTTTTCTACAGGTCTGCGCCTGGTATTCATGCAATTCAGAGAAAAACAAAAGAAGGGAAAGATAATTCAGCAAAACTTTAAGAAAGAACTAGAGATCAGGTGTCTAGAACAGAAGTTAAAACAAGAAAAATAGCAAAAGGCAGCGAAACAAATCCCCGGCAACGGCGCCAAAAACTTGATGTCGTGTCAACTGCGTGAGGGAACAAGTTTTACCCTTAACAAAACAAATGAAAGCCGCAAGTGCACAGCTAATCAGTTGTAGTATTTAGGGATCGAATCCACAGAGATTTGTGTGCCTGGTATTCTTCTACGGTTTTTAACTTTATGTCTAGACTAGACTGGTTTTTAAAGGTTGGTTGTTTGTCACGAATCAAACTAAAACAAGAGAAAGCAAATAAATCTATCCTAGAAAGCAAGTAAAGAAATCGAATGAAAGGCAAATAGAACAAGTATAATATCGAATGAAAGATTAATAAGGCAAGTAAAATATCGGATGAAATACTAGTAAAGCAAGTAAATAACGAACTAAGGAAATCGAAATGCAGGTCTAAATAAGCAAATAAAAATCGATGCAATTGTAAACTATGGCTAAAAACGCTGAGCTTTTGGGAACTCTAAGGGATCATAATCGGTTTTAACACTAGGGTGGATAGATTGGGATTGACGGATAACAATATATGGGTTCTAGAGCTAGAGTACGGCGGTATGACTACGTCACTGTCGTAATCATAACCAACTGTTTCTCGCAACCCTGACCAGTAGGTTTCCACTCTGGCCCTGGAAGGGAGAGAACGCAAGAGCTGCAACAGACTCGTCAATACTCACGATCTCGCCGCAGGTAGGTTTCCACTCCTACGGAAAAATCGCCTGTTTCATTCTAGGGCTGATACTTAATGAAAACTTTCACAACACTAACTATCTAGATCAGATACTAGGTGATCAATCAAGCATACATGCAATAAGAACAAGAATAAACAGAGAACACGTCGAAATCCCAGATCTATAAACCTAGATGTTTTAATCAATTATGAGAGCCCCTTTCGGGAACCCTAAGCCCAACTCAGGATCCACTCAGACATGGCTGAGGTCGACATCATCATCGGTTTTAATAAAAGTAATGAAAAACAGTAAAGAAAAGAGATAAAGAAAGCTTCTCTATTGAAGAACTCGGACTTGAAACAATCTTCTACAAAAATCGCATAAAAACGGCTGAAAGAAAAGGGTTTTTGTAAAGTATGAATGGCTCTCTCTAAAAACGACCTTAATGACATGTATTTATAGTCTCCAATACTCCATGGTCTCTAGGGTTCCGGAATTGAGGCTGAGAATGACTTTGGGCTTCAGATACATGGGCTTTAATTCGGAACTTGAAGGCCGCGGTCGGGAGTGACGTGACCGCAGGGATTGGCTTGTTGGCCGCGGTCGGGAAGCTTCTGACCGCGGCAAATAGGTTGTTGGCCGCGGTCGCGTGACTTGCTGGCCGACTTCGAGTAGCTCCGGGGCTAATGGAATATCTTGAGATCCAACCGTTGGAATGTCTCCAAACCAAGTGCATTTGAAAGCTGGTTGATTCTTCTATAAGTTGTCCAATTTTGAGGGTGATCAGACGGTGAGAAGGTCTTCGTCTCTCCATGAGAGTTCTGATGGTCTGCATTTATCCAAAAGAGTCTTTTTGTTCCATTTTGTGCCTCTTTATCCCAAATTACCTGAAAAGTCTTTTAAAATCCGGAAACATAGAAATCCTTTGAAAACCTTTGAAAATGGAGTAAAAACACCTGTAAAAGATATAAAAGTGATCCATAAAAATGGTCAAAATCCGGTGTTACCATTATGCAATAGGTGTTAGCAACTAAAGTTCTTCTATATCTACTAACCTTCAGCGTCGCAAAATTAGCAACTACTTTTGTCGGGTTCCAGCATGTCTATCTACTGATGGTGTGTGACTTGATGTGTCGAGGGTTTTCAAGTTTTACCCTAAATGAAATCAATAGCCGCAAGTGCACAGCTGATCAATTGTAGTACTTAAGGATCGAATCCACAGGGAAGGAGGATCTTTTCCTGCAAAAAGCCTTTGAAATAAGTTAAAGTAAGGAAGTTTAGAACAAAAACGGTTTAGTGGGGGTTTGGTAGTGTGTTTAAAATGTAAAAACGAAATATTAAAAGAGAATACGGGAATTAAATGGCGTAATAACTAAACTTAACGAAAATAACTAAAAATGATAAAAACGGATATTCTAATGCTTAAATGAAAATGAACTAAAAAGGAAAGACAATATTGAACTAAAGCTTGAAAGAAAATCGGTGTAAATCAATGGAAAAGAAAGCGTTGGGGTTCAGGGAAGTTTTCTCAGGGGTACGAACGATTCAAAACATTGCTAGAGAGGAAATTTGATAAGATCTTAGCTTAAAAATTTTGAACTGGAGTCACGGACGTATGAATACGCCACTGTCGTGATCATAGACAACTATCTCTCTCAACCCTGACCAGTAGGTTTCCACTCTGGCCCTGGAAGAGAAGATATGCATTATGTTTAAGACTCGTCCTAATTCACAAATCGCCCATAGGTAGGTTTCCACTCCTATGTTTGTTTTGCTCTCCCAAACTAGATCTGATACCTGATGAACACTTTCGTGTCACCAAGCATCTGGATCAGATTGTAGTTCATGACGCTATCCTCATGCAGTAAAAACGAATTCAGAAGAAAAAGTTCTAAGATTCAGCTCAATAGCTAATGGAATCCTCATCGAACATATAAATCCCCATCGAAAATCCCTTATTCGAACAATAAAACTACTCAGACATAATGAACGAAATCAAAGACATAGTATTAAGAAGTAGAATAGAAACCGAAATTGAAAAAGAAAGAACAAGGGTTCAAGAGAACAAATCTCTCTCTCCCTAAAAGCTAAAGCAAAAGCAATAAAAGTATGAAGTAAATAATTCGGTTCTCTAAGGTTACACACACGATTTCTAGGGCTCCTAAGACATGTATTTATAGTGCTCAAGACCTCTCTGGACGTCACTTAGGGTTTCTCCAAATGTGGGCTTCAGAAATGGGCTTTTTGGGCTTGGAGGTTGAAGGCCGCGGTCGGGAGTGCTCTGACCGCGGGGAATGTATGGTTTGCCGCGGTCGGGATGCTCCTGACCGCGGTAAAATGCTTGTTGGCCGCGGGTGGAAGTGCTGACCAGCTGGTTTACGGGACATCTTGCTCTTCGCGTATCTTTTGATTGAACCGTTGGATTGCCAAGCTGTAAAGTGCACTGGAAAGCTGATACTTCCATCTTTAAGGTCTTCAAATTTGAGCTGGATCAGACGGTGAGAAGGCCTTCAATCAGGGGTGAACTTCTGACGGTTTGACTCTGAGCTGAAATCTGGTTTTCTGTCCATTTTGTTAAGTTTTTCCCTAAGTTACCTGAAAAGAATCTTGGAACTACAAATACTAGAAAAACGTGATAAAAGTACTTAAAAGCAATTAAAAACATATAAAATATTTCAAAACGATCCATAAAAGTGGTCAAAATACGGTGTTATCAACTCCCCCAGACTTAAACCTTTGTTTGTCCTCAAACAAAGCAAAAGCCTAAACTGGTTAAGTGAAAACAAAAATAGGGAATGCACAAATCTCATAGACATGAACTCCTAAACTAGGACCAAAGATAGTGCATCAATCCACAACTTAGTCTAGAAAATTCTCACCAAAGCACAAGAGATACTAGTCCACTTTTTCCGTCATGCAAAACTTAAATAATTTAAATTTTGATTTCAGTCAACTAGCTCTCTACATTCATTAAGTTCAATAGTGAGTTCTCATTAAAGACATTATCCAGGGTAGACGGCGTTTGGCATTAAAAGGCTATTTAAGTGGTGGAGTTAAAGTGTTTCGGGTTACCTGAAGATCTGGAGGATGCAAGATAATATGCAAAACCGCAAGAGAGATAAGGACCTGTTGATGACCACAGTTTTCAGTTACTTCTTCTTACCAAATGTTGTTGCATAATCCTTCCTCCTTTGTTGTAAACAGCTGTTCCCCCAGACTTAGATTCTTTCCGAGAATCAGAAAAACAATCTCCAAAACTCCATAAAATCAAACTCCAGTTGCCTTGGGACTTAAAATTCGACATCTCTAGACTCTCTAAGGCTTTTATTTTCTTTCTTTTCTTATTTTTGGATTTTTTTTTTTTTGGAAAGGAAATGCCTTTTAAAGAGAGAGAGACTAGAGGACGAGATTGTACCAAAATTTGAGATTTTTCTAAGGCAAACTGAACTTCCTCTTGTGTTGAATCCTTCCGGGAACTTTTCCGGCAAATCGGAGGTCTTTGTCCTTTGTGACTGAAAACTGCGTCGTTCCTCTTTCTCTCCAACGTTTTTGCACTTATCTGCATATAAGACAATAGAAAACAAGAGTGCATGTGGTTTGAAAGAGGGTTGGTTAAGGTGGGGAACTAGCTAAAGATGAACTAGCCATTCAGGATCAACAAAGAGTGGTAAAAGGATAAAGAAGTCCTGAATGTATGATTCGTTTCCCTGGTCTAATGCTTCAATGAGAAAATTAAGTCCAAATTAAGTCCAAATAAAACAGAGCTAGTGTATCCCTTCATCTAAATCGAAATCAATCAAATTCCTCTGGGGTACTTCGTTTCAAATGTGCTTAGCTACCGCCTAGTCTAGTCCTAAATCATGAATGAGCAAGTCACTAGGAACAGTCTAAAACACACAGTCAACTATCATTGATTCATGTTCACCATTCCCTTTTAAAACGTATTTTGTTTTGAAAACCGGTTTTGAAAAACTTTAAGGAAAATGCAAAAAGTGTAGATAATGCAAGACTCATGAAAGAAAAGTGGTTAGAAAGGGATGAAATCCTCCCCCAGACTTAAATCACACTGTCCTCAGTGTGAAACAAGTCGAGATTGGATGAGAAAAATGCATAAATAATCGAATTGGTAAGGACAAAGAGAACTTACCTGGATCCGGGATGCTGGTGGAAATGAATCGGATTCATTCGAAGGGGTTTGGGAAGGTGATTAGGTGGTGATGAAGGTGGTGGAAGGTGATGAATGAGGTGGAGGGTGATTAGTGAGGTGAAATGGGGTGAAAGGGGTGGTTTTGGGTCGGGTTTGGATGTCAACGACCAAGTGCCGCGGTCAGGGGCTGCACGACCGCGGCGAACCATTGCTTGGCCGCGGTCAGGACTACGCGACCGCGATCGATGAGTAGTTTCCCGCGGTCCGAACACCTGCGACCGCGGGGGCTTATATCGCGGCCTCTTCCTGCTTCTCCTTGGTTCCTGCTGGGCCGAGTAGTCAGGTATTGATAACACCATATTTTGACCACTTTTATGGATCGTTTTGAAATAGTTTTTATATGTTTTTAATTGCTTTTAAGTACTTTTATCACGTTTTTCTAGTATTTGTAGTTCCAAGACTCTTTTCAGGTAACTTAGGGAAAAGCTTAACAAAATGGACAGAAAACCAGATTTCAGCTCACAGTCAAACCGTCAGAAGTTCACCCCTGATTGAAGGCCTTCTCACCGTCTGATCCAGCTCAAATTTGGAGACCTTAAAGATGGAAGTATCAGCTTTCCAGTGCACTTTACAGCTTGGCAATCCAACGGTTCAATCAAAAGATACGCGAAGAGCAAGATGTCCCGTAAACCAGCCGGCCAGCACTTCCACCCGCGGCCAACAAGCATTTTCCCGCGGTCAAGAGCATCCCGACCGCGGCAAACCATACATTCCCCGTGGTCAGAGCACTCCCGACCGCGGCCTTCAACCTCCAAGCCCAAAAACACAATTTATGAAGCCCACATTTGGAGAAACCCTAAGTGACGTCCAGAGAGGTCTTGAGCACTATAAATACATGTCTTAGGAGCCCTAGAAATCGTGTGTGTAACCTTAGAGAACCGAATTATTTACTTCATACTTTTATTGTTTTTGCTTTAGCTTTGAGGGAGAGAGAGATTTGTTCTCTTGAACCGTTGTTCTTTCTTTTTCAATTTCGGTTTCTATTCTACTCTTTAATATTATGTCTTTGATTTCGTTCATTGAGTAGTTTTATTGTTGGGATTAAGGGATTTTCGATGGGGATTTATATGTTCGGTGAGGATTCCATTGGCTATTGAGCCGAATCTTAGAACTTTTTCTTCTGAATTCGTTTTTACTGCATGAGAGTAGCGTCATGAACTACAATCTGATCCAGATGCTTGGTGACACGAAAGTGTCATCAGG
>NW_006256829.1:18035243-18170643 GCF_000478725.1 Eutrema salsugineum | reverse complement strand
TTTAAGCATTAGAATATCCGTTTTTATCATTTTTAGTTATTTTCGTTAAGTTTAGTTATTACGCCATTTAATTTCCGTACTCTCTTTTAATATGTCGTTTTTACATTTTAAAGACACCACCAAACCCCCACTAAACCGTTTTTGTTCTAGACTTCCTTACTTTAACTTATTTCAAAGGCTTTTTGCAGCAAAATATCCTCCTTCCCTGTGGATTCGACCCCTAAGTACTACAATTGATCAGCTGTGCACTTGCGGCTATTGATTTTAATTTAGGGTAAAACTTGACACACCCTCTCAACACACGACAGCAACCATCAAGTTTTTGGCGCCGTTGCCGGGGAGTTCAACAACGTAGTCAGGTCATTCCCTGCTCATTTAAGCTTTGATGAAATCTGGAAATTTGGTCGTTTGCAAGTCTTTTTCAGGTACTGCAAGGAGTCTAAAGAGGATATCCATAGATACTTTATGAGAGCTTGATACATGACAACACCAGAAGCAGCTGTCTATGCGATTCACCTCAAAAATCCGGAAGA
Source organism: Eutrema salsugineum (assembly GCF_000478725.1). Lineage (NCBI taxonomy): Eukaryota > Viridiplantae > Streptophyta > Magnoliopsida > Brassicales > Brassicaceae > Eutrema > Eutrema salsugineum. The sequence continues at coordinate 18,170,110 of NW_006256829.1, read as the reverse complement.
CTGCAGCCACTACACCAACAAAATCAGCAAGGAAAAGCTCGACGAATTCAATGATGTGGTTCGAAATTTACCTGAAGGAATCACATTTGCCAAAGCTTGCAAGGACTTCATGATAGGCCACTACTTCTGTGAGAGCAAAGAATCAATCCCTGAGATAGAAGACTTGTTCAATCATGCCAGAAGAGGTAAACCTGTTCGAACACTTCATAAAATAGAAGGTATAGGTCAGTTTCTTATCTCTTGTTCTATTAGAGGAGAAATGTTTAAAAACGTGCTATGTGATTCTGGACCTTGTCTTAACATGATTTCCAAGGCAATTGCTTTGAGACTTGGTATTCGACACCTGCGCAGGACTAGAGCAAAGATCAGCTTAGCTGATGATTCAAATGCAACACCTCAAGGAATAGCTCATGAAATTCCTTTGAGAATAGGAGATTGCACAGTGCCTGTCGACTTCTACATTGTCGAAACGAGAGATGCAACATATCCAGTGATTCTGGGATGGTCTTTTCTAGCAACTTCCGGAGCTATAATGGACTGGCCAAACCGGAGGATTTCATTTGCTAATATCGACAAAGATGTCTTCACAGAAGCTGTCCCATACAACAGCAAAGCAGGAAAACGTTCTGCAACTGAAGAGTTTGAAGAAGAACTTTGGAGTGACGAAGAACCTGCTAAGCAGAGCAAGGAGATGTCGAAAAAGACTTGTCTCAGGACAAGGTCTTCTTCATTGGAATAAGTCACGTCCAACACCAAAAGTCGAGCTAAACGACTTAAAACAAAAGCGCTTAATGGGAGGCAACCCATTTAGGTATTGTTTTCTTTAGAATTTTTCTTTCTTTTTCTTTTGATCTTTTTCTTTATCTTAGTTTCAGGTGTTTCTTATAAAACAAAAAGCCAAAAAAAAATCAAAAAACCAGAAAAAAACTAAAAAGAAGGATGGTACCTGACTGCTCGGCCCAGCAGGCACCAAGGAGAAGTAGGAAGAGGTCGCGATATAAGCCCCCGCGGTCGCAGGTGTTCGGACCGCGGGAAACTACTCATCGACCGCGGCCAAGCACCTGGTTGCCGCGGTCGTGCAGCCCCTGACCGCGGCACTTGGTCGTTGACATCAAACCCGACCCAAACCACCCCTTTCACCCCATTTCACCTCACCAATCACCCTCCACCTCATTCATCACCCTCCACCACCTTCATCACCACCTAATCACCTTCCCAAACCCCTTCGAATGAATCCGGTTCATTTCCACCAGCATCCCGGATCCAGGTAAGTTCTCTTTGTTCTTACCAATTCGATTATCTATGCATTTTTCTCATCCAATCTCGACTTGTTTCACACTGAGGACAGTGTGATTTAACTCTGGGGGAGGATTTCATCCCTTTCTAACCACTTTTCTTTCATGAGTCTTGCATTATCTACATTTTTTTGCATTTTCCTTAAAGTTTTTCAAAATCGATTTTCAAAAAAAAATACGTTTTAAAAGGGAATGGTGAACATGAATCAATGATAGTTGACTGTGTGTTTTAGACTGTTCCTAGTGACTTGCTCATTCATGATTTAGGACTAGACTAGGCGGTAGCTAAGCACATTTGAAACGAAGTACCCCAGAGGAATTTGAATGATTTCGATTTAGATGAAGGGATACACTAGCTCTGTTTTATTTGGACTTAATTTGGACTTAATTTTCTCATTGAAGCATTAAACCAGGGAAACGAATCATACATTCAGGACTCCTTTATCCTTTTACCACTCTCTGTTGATCCTGAATGGCTAGTTCATCTTTAGCTAGTTCCCCACCTTAACCAATCCTCTTTCAAACCACATGCACTCTTGTTTTCTATTGTCTTATATGCAGATAAGTGCAAAAACGTTGGAGAGAAAGAGGAACGACGCAGTTTTCAGTCACAAAGGACAGAGACCTGCGATTTACTGGAAAAGTTCTCGGAAGGATTCAACACAAGAGGAAGCTCAGTTTGCCTTAGAAAAATCTCAAATTTTGGTACAATCTCGTCCTCTAGTCTCTCTCTCTTTAAAAAGCATTTCCTTTCCAAAAAAAAAAAATCCGAAGATAAGAAAAGAAAGGAAATAAAAGCCTTAGAGAGTCTAGAGAGGTCGAATTTTAAGTCCCAAGGCAACTGGAGTTTGATTTTATGGAGTTTTGGAGATTGTTTTTCTGATTCCCGAAAAGAATCTAAGTCTGGGGGAACAGCTGTTTACAACAAAGGAGGAAGGATTATGCAACAACATTTGGCAAGAAGAACTGACTGAAAACTGTGGTCATCAACAGGTCCTTATCTCTCTTGCGGTTTTGCATATTATCTTGCATCCTCCAGATCTTCAGGAAACCCGAAACACTTTAACTCCACCACTTAAATAACCCTTTAACGCCAAACGCCGTCTACCCTGGATGATGCCTTTAATGAGAACTCACTATTGAACTTAATGAATGTAGAGAGCTAGTTGACTGAAATCAAGATTTAAATTGTTTAAGTTTTGCATGACGGAAAAAGTGGACTAGTATCTCTTGTGCTTTGGTGAGAATTTTCTAGACTAAGTTGTGGATTGATGCACTATCTTTGGTCCTAGTTTAGGAGTTCATGTCTATGAGATTTGTGCATTCCCTATTTTTGTTTTCACTTAACCAGTTTAGGCTTTTGCTTTGTTTGAGGACAAACAAAGGTTTAAGTCTGGGGGAGTTGATAACACCGTATTTTGACCACTTTTATGGATCGTTTTAAAATACTTTTTATATGTTTTTAATTGCTTTTAAGTACTTTTATCACGTTTTTCTAGTATTTGTAGTTCCAAGACTCTTTTCAGGTAACTTAGGGAAAAGCTTAACAAAATGGACAGAAAACCAGATTTCAGCTCAGAGTCAAACCGTCAGAAGTTCACCCCTGATTGAAGGCCTTCTCACCGTCTGATCCAGCTCAAATTTGAAGACCTTAAAGATGGAAGTATCAGCTTTCCAGTGCACTTTACAGCTTGGCAATCCAACGGTTCAATCAAAAGATACGCGAAGAGCAAGATGTCCCGTAAACCAGCTGGCCAGCACTTCCACCCGCGGCCAACAAGCATTTTCTTGCGGTCAGGAGCATCCCGACCGTGGCAAACCATACTTTCCCCGCGGTCAGAGCACTCCCGACCGCGGCCTTCAACCTCCAAGCCCAAAAAGCCCATTTCTGAAGCCCACATTTGGAGAAACCCTAAGTGACGTCCAGAGAGGTCTTGAGCACTATAAATACATGTCTTAGGAGCCCTAGAAATCGTGTGTGTAACCTTAGAGAACCGAATTATTTACTTCATACTTTTATTGTTTTTGCTTTAGCTTTTAGGGAGAGAGAGATTTGTTCTCTTGAACCCTTGTTCTTTCTTTTTCAATTTCGGTTTCTATTCTACTTCTTAATATTATGTCTTTGATTTCGTTCATAATGTCTGAGTAGTTTTGTTGTTGGGATTAAGGGATTTTTGATGGGGATTTATATGTTCGGTGAGGATTCCATTGGCTATTGAGCCGAATCTTAGAACTTTTTCTTCTGAATTCGTTTTTACTGCATGAGAGTAGCGTCATGAACTACAATCTGATCCAGATGCTTCGTGACACGAAAGTGTTCATCAGGTATCAGATCTAGTTTGGGAGAGCAAAACAAACATAGGAGTGGAAACCTACCTATGGGCGATTGGTGAATTAGGACGAGTCTTAAATATAATGCATATCTTCTCTTCCAGGGCCAGAGTGGAAACCTACTGGTTAGGGTTGAGAGAGATAGTTGTCTATGATCACGACAGTGGCGTATTCATACGTCCGTGACTCCAGTACAAAAATTTTAAGCTAAGATCTTATCAAATTTCCTCTCTAGCAATGTTTTGAATCGTTCGTACCCCTGAGAAAACTTCCCTGAACCCCAACGCTTTCTTTTCCATTGATTTACACCGATTTTCTTTCAAGCTTTAGTTCAATATTGTCTTTCCTTTTTAGTTCATTTTCATTTAAGCATTAGAATATCCGTTTTTATCATTTTTAGTTATTTTCGTTAAGTTTAGTTATTACGCCATTTAATTTCCGTACTCTCTTTTAATATTTTGTTTTTACATTTTAAAGACACCACCAAACCCCCACTAAACCGTTTTTGTTCTAGACTTCCTTACTTTAACTTATTTCAAAGGCTTTTTGTAGCAAAAGATCCTCCTTCCTTGTGGATTCGACCCCTAAGTACTACAATTGATCAGTTGTGCACTTACGGCTATTGATTTTAATTTAGGATAAAACTTGACACACCCTCTCAACACACGACAGCAACCATCAGGTATCATCCTTCTTTTTGGTGTTTTTTTCTGGTTTTTTGATTTTTTTTGGTTTTTTTGTTTTATAAAAAACACCTGAAACTAAGAAAAAGAAAAAGATCAAAAGAAAAAGATCAAAAGAAAAAGAAAGAAAAATTCTAAAGAAAACAATACCTAAATGGGTTGCCTCCCATTAAGCGCTTCTGTTTTAAGTCGTTTAGCTCCACTTTTGGTGTTGGACGTGACTTATTCCAATGAAGAAGACCTTGTCCTGAGACAAGTCTTTTTCGAAATCTCCTTGCTTTGCTTAGCAGGTTCTTCATCACTCCAAAGTTCTTCTTCAAACTCTTCAGTTGCAGAACGTTTTCCTGCTTTGCTGTTGTATGGGACAGCTTCTGTGAAGACATCTTTGTCGATATTAGCAAATGAAATCCTCCGGTTTGGCCAGTCCATTATAGCTCCGGAAGTTGCTAGAAAAGACCATCCCAGAATCACTGGATATGTTGCATCTCTCGTTTTGACAATGTAGAAGTCGACAGGCACTATGCAATCTCCTATTCTCAAAGGAATTTCATGAGCTATTCCATGAGGTGTTGCATTTGAATCATCAGCTAGACTAATCTTTGCTCTAGTCCTGCGCAGGTGTCTAATACCAAGTCTCAAAGCAATTGCCTTGGACATCATGTTAAGACAAGCTCCAGAATCACATAACACGTTTTTAAACATTTCTCCTCTGATAGAACAAGAGATAAGAAACTGACTTGTAGTCTTGACCTTATGGAGAATTCGAACTTGCCTTTCTCTGTAGGTGTTGGCTGGTGTCTCAAACGCAGAATAGGATTCACAAAAGAAGGCTGCAGCATCATATTCAATGATTGAATCAATGTATGGCATCTTTATCTCGCTGCACGTCTGGTCTTCTTGGATTGAAGAGTCAGCTGAATCTTCAACACATTCCTTTGCCATCATACAAGGTAATGATTCATGCCGATCTGGTTCTTCATCTGAAACTTGGTTCTCTTCTTCCTGAGTTGCTTTTTTAGGTGCTGGAGGCTGAAGTTGGGACAGAAGGTGTATTATTTTCCTCTCAAAACCCGGAGGAACATCTGAATGACCAATTTCCGCGGTCAGAGGAGCCGTGACCGCGGGAAAAGTGCTCTTGGCCACGGTTAGGATGCTTGGACCCGCGGCTCCGGATATGACTTGCTTAAAGTCCGTTTCTTCCTTCTTGTACTTGACACGAACTTCTCCTGCATCTTTATTAGGTAGAATAGCATCATATGAACTCATACCAGGGCGTTGATGTGCATCTTCATCAGGATCCTTGGGAGATTTCTTAGAAAACCTCTCAAATTGCTCAATGTTGGGCATCTGCTCCATTCTTGCATCAATCTCCCGTGCTTTGAGCTCGAGTTTGTTCAGCCTGTGCTCGATCTCTTGCAACTCTTCATCTGTCTTCTCTCTATACCAGGAGGTGGACTCTCTGACTTCTTTAATCTCCTGTTTTGATTCAGCAATATCACTTGAGTTTTGTATGATGTCATACCCTTGTCTTGTCTGCTCTGTTGCGACTTGATGGATCATCCCAGCTAGTGTTTGTGAGTCCTTGTGGGTTTGCTCTTCCAAAACTCGAACATGATTGGCCATCTCATCGAATTTTTTGTTGAACTCTTCAGAGATTGAATCAATTTTCTTGAGCAGGGTGTTCTCGGTGAGAATCTACTGATCAAAGAACTGGTTAATCATTCCTTCGAGGCGTCCCAAACGTCTGCTGATCCTCAAGTTGTCCTCTTTCTGATTAGGGTTCTGAAGTGGAGGATTATAGGCGTGTGGCTCGAAGTAGGTTGGAGGAGGGCCATAAGGATCTTCCCGGCGTCGAACAGTCTCTCTGCGCCGGTGGTAAGGGTGGTTTGGCTGGTTGTATCGATCCATGTAGCTAAAATTTTGGGCTTGAGGTTCTTCTCTGCGTCTTGTGGCTTGAGAAGTGTTATAGAAACCTTCCTCATAGTGTATATTTCTATTTATAGGATCCATATCTTCTGAAATGGAAACAAAATAACCGAAAAATGGAAAGTTGCAGAAAAGAGGATCCATATCTTCTGAAATGGAAACAAAATAACCGAAAAATGGAATTTATGAGAAATTTGATGTGGAATTCACAGTAAAGAGGATTGTGATTTGAGTTTTCTGGCTCTATCAGTATTTTTTCCTTCTCGTGTTAAAGTCAAGCTAGCTTCTGACCTTAACGAGACCTTTGACATTGTCATTTCAGGCAAGATGAAGTTAATTTTTGCTTGCAATAGGTCTTCGAGTATGGGTGTTTATTAGAGTATTCAGCCTCACTACTATTTATGTTTGTAGGTAACTGGATTGAAAATACAATCTCTGCCTCCATCGACATGCTCGTGTCATGATGCTTGACATGATTATGTTTGATACTATGGTATTATTGTTTTATTTTCGTTGTCGGATTTTAACAGCAAGTCATGCTGCTTACTGTGTGCTTGTGATATATTTGGATATACAAAGTAATGCATCTACATGACATATAGGGGTTCTTATAATGATGTTAATTTCCTTCTTATCTCTTACAATCATGATTGAGTCATATGCTGTTTCAGCTTCACTTACTACACTAACATGTGCACATTTTCATGAGTTCTGTATTATTTGTTTATAAGCTACTATTTGGTTTGATACAGGGTGGATGTTGTAGTCTTTGTACTTCAAGCGATTGCAACTCGCGTTCATTTTGGTGTGTGTCACTTTGCTAATTCTTGTGTGCATAAAGCAAGTGAGATTAGCCAGGAAGAAGAAGCGAAGTAAGCTTCTTCCACTATCTATGTAAAGACCCAAACCATATGAGAAGTTGGAACTTTTTTCTTCTTACTTAGGCCACAAAAACTAAAGGTTTTACAATTTCTAAAATCTCTATGTTGTATGTTTTTAGTTCCATATAATAAATTGTAATATTTGTTTTACAATAAATGTGTATTTAAATTTATTAGCCAAAATAAAAAAATTTTGAATTTTTTGAAAAAAAAACAAATTATTTTTTATTCAACATGAACCTCATTTAGGGGTTTACCAATAGAACCCCAAAATGAGCACAGGTTCTTCCCTTCTCTTTAATCCAAAAATTAATAATATAAAATTGTAAACCCCAAAATGAGCACAGGTTCTTCCCTTCTCTTTAATCCAAAAATTAATAATATAAAATTTTGAAGAACCTCTAAGAGAGGTTCACTAATGTACCTGCTCTAATTATGGTTTATCTATTGGTAGATCTTCATATAACTCTTTAAACTACGAGGATGAAAACTGGAAATATAACTCTTTAAACTACGAGGATGAAAACTGGAAATTTTAATAGTTTGAGTTTCTAATTGCTTAAAAGATATTTTAGGTAGTTCTTTACCAACATAAAAGTTTGTGTTGTTATCTGACAAATATTAAATAAGTCTGATATTTTTAAGGTTTTTTCCAATTAATTCTGACAAAGAAACAAAAAAAAAGCTCAACATATCCCGATGGAGCACACAAAGAATCAACTAAATCATGTAAAACATAAATTGTCGCTTCCCAAAAAGAACTAATTTTTCATTTGAGAGTTTTCCTTACACCAACTAATATATTTATGCATGTATAAAAGAATTAATTACTTGGAAATTACGACATATAATTTTTTTAAAAATTTTCCTAAGATTCAGTTATTAGCGACATATAGTCTTCATATATGTCCTTTGAATCCATTCATGTTTTTTACCAAAAGCAAACAACCAAAAAAATGGAAAACCCCAACTTAGTTCAAACATCAAGCACGACGATGCACGTTTTCATCGTCGTCGTCAACAGCATCGGTGGCACCAGCAGCTAGATCAAGAAGTTTCTCCATCTGCAATGTCATCTCCATGAGCGTTTTGGAAGACTTGTCGATGTTTTTCCCAACCGTATCCTTCACGCGCTTTATCTCATCGCCAGAAACCATAACGTCGTAGTTGGCAGTGTCTGGTGTGTCCTTGAGTTGCAAGTTTGCGCTCTTAAGAGACGCCACAATACCAACGTAGGCGTCGTGGCACTCGTTGAATTGCGTCGTCAATGCTGCCTCCTTTTTGGCTGATTCGGCCGCAAAACCTGCAGTTTTCTCAGCGTGGGCTACTGCAAGGCTGACCACGGCTTCCGCCAATGGTAACTACATATTTTAAAAGTACAGATTTTGAAGTTATATTGACTGTTTTAAATAGGGATAGGTATTATTTGACCAAAAAAAAAAAGAGAGATGGGTGTTAGATAAAGAACACAAACAAACGGGCTCGTCAAAGATGGATTGGCTAGTCAAAATAATACAACAGAAGTTAGACATTTAATAGATAAATTAGTTCGGTTTGAACATCTTTATCTATAATCATTAGAGTTAGGTTTATTGTAAATTCAGGTACACACATTTTTAAAAAAATATCTAAACAGTTTATTTTCTTTCAAAAACTACTCTAACTAGCGCGGATTAAGTCGTTTAGAGATAAACTAGGACTACCCTAAAGTGACTGAGCCTAAAACGTTAGGCCAATACTGATTCAAGCGTTTAAAAATCGGGCAAAGAACCAAACTGAATTAAACCAAACTCGAACAAACATAAATTTCTATGCTTTTTCTGAAACAAAAACCCGAATACCAAACCGCAAAAAAGAAAAGTAATGTGTATTACAATCATGATTGAATAGTAATGTGGTCAAATGGTTCTTACCAGGCCGGTTGCAGAAGCGGCGGGTGGATAGGTGGTTAATGTCTGGACGCAGAAGGATTTGTTTTTGACTCGTTGACAGTTGGCATCGATGTATTCTCTGTTGATCAATGCTGATGCTGGTGCTAAGAGAAATTGTGACAAGATTGCCATAGTAACAACGAAGAAACAACCGGAGGAAGAAGCCATTTCGTCGCCGGAAAATATTTTATTTCTCTCGACCTCTAAGTGTTTGGGAATCAGATTTTTGGTTTTACCTTTTGATGGTTTTGGCTATATCACTTTGGACTTATATATAAAAATGGCAGCCTAATATAAGAATGTTGTTGAAATCTGTTTCAAATTTGGTCAATTTACTATAATTAGGATTCCATTTTCTTAATGTGGAAAATTTCTATACATAGGGTCAGTGTCATGGTTTCTAAAATTTTAGTTAGAATAATTGTTGTTCCCTCTATTTTAAGACAGTGGAGTGCCCCGAAGATATTCAATAAAATTGGAACCATAAGATAAGCCAGTAGAGTCACCTCAATCATTAGAAATTATAATGGCTAAACATTCAAAAAGTTGAACAAACAAAACTTAGTTTTGACTCCTACACAACTCCAAGCTTACACTAAACTTATTCACAGTTGCCCCAACTATAATGTTCACAACTCCCAAACCAAACCACGAGGGTCTAAACCCGTAATATAGTGAAAAAATTAAAACAATTTCACTCAGCAAGAAAAAGAAACCTTTTTAATTACTTCCACTGTTCACTCATCACCGTCCTTCCTCTGCAGCTGCATAGCTTCTACTCTCACTGACTGAAGAACCAACAATCATATCCTTCTGTGCTTTGCTTCTTGTTCCCCAGTTTCCATGCCTCGCTTCTGATCGAATAGTTGGTGCTCTCTCATTAGACCCCACTCTCATTTGGTCAATATCGACCCTGTGATTAGCAGTATCGATACCCTCTTCAGCATTAGAACGCTGCTGTAGTTTTATAACATCTTCATCAATGTCTAAATCGTCTTCCACCTTCTGACGCCGTTCCTCCATACTTACTTCATCTTCCGCTCTTTCCCATGTGGTAGCCAATGTAATATTTCTCGGAGGCTCTTCTTTGGTGAACGCTCTGAAGTCATTCCTCGAGGGCTTAACTTTCGAGCAAAATGTCTCAAGAAAATTGTTTGAACAACCACGGTTATAAACGTTGATTCTATTGTCTGATCTGTACCGGAAATTCTCATAGGTCGTCTGAAAAAAAATCACAATGTGGGGAATCAGATGAGACACAGTTTACTCAATACAAATCCAGAACAGATCAAAAACATACCTGATTTGTACTAATAAGATACAAATGGAATCCAGTAAGCCCTCCAACAAACCACAGGGAAATAAAGCAATATATCATCAACATAACAGACCAAGGTGATTCTCGCATTGCCCTCCACACAGTACCTTGATTGTTATCCATCAGAACCTTGATGTATAAAGCAGACATCGAAAACACGTAGATGCAGAGAAGGGTTGCAGAGGAAACAAACATAAAGAAGTACCTATAGTTTCTCTGCCCACCAACACACACACACAACAACAACAAAAAAATGCGTTGTCAAGACGTATTGGCCTAACAGAAGAAAAGATGGAGGAAAATCAAAGCCATAGTTTTTTTCATCAACAGATAGAACAAATGTTCAACATTTGCATATTAACGGCTTTTTTTCAGGTTATAACAAGTTATGAGCTACATATCTCCCAAGTTTAATATGCGTTTAAATCAGCTTACCACTCCAATGCACTGGCCTACCCACGGGCAATGATGATCAAAACGCTCAACACAATTATTGCATATGGAACAATGTGAGCAACGAGGAGGCCGATAAAGCATGCATGTATCGCAGTATTTAACTCTAACAGAAACGCCATAAATCATGACTTCTTTCGTCCTAGGGATTTGAACAGTGGGTGTTTGTCTTCCATCACTTGACACAGTCGTATCATAGCATAATTCTTCCTCAGGCGGATGCGAATTTCTTGGAACGATTCCAGGATCTCGCGCAGAAGTGAGGAATAGCAGGATCAGTACCTATCAGAACCAGTTATATGATTAAACAAAGCAAAAATGAAGGGAAGAACATTAAACCTACCCATCAAAAAATTCCAAAAGCCACACAGAAAGTGGCAACATTCAACTTATAGCTTGTGAAACATAATACCTCAAACTTCACTACTAAGCTAGACAAAAGAACATAAACATCATATTATACATTTTAAATTCATTCTTTTGGTTAGATTCTTAACTTATTGTGTGGTAAGATGGTTACCAGTGAATCATACTACGATGCATTTCTATAATCAATTACTCAAAAGTTACAAAAGAGATGGTACGTGTTTACACTACCCTAAGTTAGAGGTAAAACATGTAAACAAGACAAGACATCAAATATTGAATATCAAAAGGGCATTGGAGAAGACTTACGAAAACAGTAAATAAAATCGCTACCACTAAGATTGCATCCCCTGCGGTGCTCGGTAAGAACTCGTGGCGAAGATGTGTTGCAACAAATACAGAGAACAAACTAACTGGAGTTATGATGAGCAGCAAGGTAAAAGGAAGAGACCAAGCGTCTGGCCCAAATATCAATCTCCCACCAAATAAAAACTTCTGCAAAATAGCAATGAAACAGGAGACAGATTGATCATGTAATAACTATACTCACAAGTATAAGGGGATTCCATCGAACAAAAATGACAATATGGTTTCATCCAAAATGCATGCTCATGCTTGGAGAAAGAATCAAGAGACCGATACTGAACATTTATGTTCATCAATGTCCTATATATGGCTTCTATTGAACAAAATAAAATATAGTAATAAGGTCATCTTCATACTTAGACCTTGATCACTTGAGCAAATGATAATAACAAGCTATCAATAGTGATAAAGCTAAAATATATTCGAGAAATCGAATTCTTACCAAATGAAAATTTTCCTCCGAACCAATCAGTCATACTACAGCGTAAAATGTCTCTTTTAAAGAAACCCTATGTAAGAATTTCTTGAGAAACCAAGAGAATTCGAATAATGCAGATTCCAGAAAAGGGAGAATCACATACTTTAACAATAGAAAACTTACATTACTTCCCTTCCAGGCTTCGTGGACCCGTCTCGCCATTAGAATCAGCGAACGGATCAGACACTCTTCGCTACTCTCTGACCAATTGGAAGATCCTGGAAATTTCTTTGCCGATTCATCTCATTAAAGAGTAAGCGCGGAAAATGATGCAAACCCAGAAGAGAGTTATAGCGAAAAGAAAGATAAATGGTGGGTTTTGTACGATTCGTGGTGAATGTGATCTCTCTCACAGAGAGCGTTTTCGTTTCTGGATTGTGTCTCCCAAGACGAACATGATAGTTTTGTTCCTTTTTTCACTTTTCTTTTTGTTTATTTTATTACGACATTATATACTTTGAAAAGAAAGAAAAAAAAACATATGGCATAAAAATTGAATTGAACCAAACCTAAATTCATCAATTTGACTCCAAACCAAAGTTTATTATCACTCGAACACCGAATCATCCAACCCGATTTACCAAATTAATTTAAACTGTTTGTTTCGGGGTTTTTCGTCCATTTAGAGGTTAATCTCCAGCACTATTGTAACATCTCTTAGTCCAATTTGAAGAAACCCATCAAACCCCAATCCATTTAGAAAACCCCAATCCATTTATAAAACACTAATTTAGTATCATATTTAAATGAGAAATTAAAAGAGAACGAGCCTTATTTGTTTCTCCAAAGTCCTAGCCACCAAGAGAAAAAAATAGATATCATCCTTAGCCGCTCCAGCCACCGCGAGCCTCCTCCCTGTCGCCTCCTTGATTCCTTTGCTTTCAGCCCTCTTTGATCCAGGTCTGCATTTTTGTTAACGTAGGGATTAGATCTAAGTTTTTTTTCTTATTTTCTTGTCTTCTTTTGATATGTGAAGTTTAGATCTAATGAAGTTTGGACGTGTTACAAAGTACATACACATTTTCTTCATGCATCTAGTCAGATCTACATCATAAAACTGGATTAGGATCTCATTAGAGTAAGAATCTGCATGCTTTCTTGGGACTATGTTGCTTAACTAGTGAGTGGAAAATAGCTATATCAGTTTTTCGTCGCAGCTAAGGGATGTCGATGGTACAAATATTGTGTGCTGGGAATCGGATCTGGAGAATAGGCCGGTTCTCAATGCCGGAAGGTTAAACGAACTTCAAGACAGTCTGTGTGACCTTGGTTTGATATATTGAGCAGTGGTTCTGGAACGTGGTGGATGAGAAATTGTGTATCCCATGTTTGTGTAGTTGTTTGTGCGCTTGTAGAGCATGTTTGTTGTTTGTTTAATTTATTCTTGGCATATTGGTGAAATATGAGCGGGTAAGGGAGCGAGCCTAGGTTTGGTTCTCATAATCTCAATTACTCACCATTCCTCTATATCTATTATTTTGCAGGTGGGTATGGTGATGATGTGTTTGATGATGATTATTAGGAACTAGATGATGTGTTTGATGATGATTATGAAGAACTAGATGAATAGTTCTAGTGTGGTGTGCCTTTGGAGAGGAAGGAGGTTTTATTTGGCTTTTAAGATAATCCCGTAATTCATTTCTAAGACATTTATTTTGGTATTTATTTTGGATTTTCTTTAAGAAGTCTTCTTAGGATTTGTAAGACTTTGGATTGAGATTTGGGAATAAGAAATGGGAATTTGTTGGGAATGTGGTTGTTAAATGAGAAATAGTTTGCTAACTTATTTACCAGTGAGTGGGATTATTGGACTGGTCTTTTAGCATGCATTCCTATTGGTGTCGCAACTGATTATACTCCTGAATCGTACAAAAGAAAAAGCGATAAAAAGTGTAACTGGGGAAAAGGGGCTTTGGGACACTCTCCCCATAGATGCTGAGAATCTTGCAAAAGAAAAGGAATTGATTCATCGCAAAGAGAGAATAGCCCTTCTTTACCCTACATCACCGGGTAAAAGATGCCTCTACTTCTCCGCGTGCTGGGCATACCTCTTCCATGTATCTTTCTCGTGGCAGAAACAAAACAACAGGGAAAGACCTCTTCATCTTTATTTGGTAAAGAGGCGGGGTTAAATGTGATATGGTAGTTTCGTCTGGCTCCTTTGAGAAGGCAGGATCGGAGTGTTTCAAGTTGGTAATAGAGCATGGTTCGAGAGGACATTAGAGAGTTAAGTTTAGAGTATTAAGGATGGATATCAGATTTCAAAGTTTTCAACAAAAAAAAACCACCACCTAGATTAGCTTTTCTAGTCATTGTTGTTGTTTTATTTGCAGAAATATCAGTCTTTACGCGACCAGACTGACTTACTTGCCTCTCTCTTGTTGTGAATTTGTAGATCCCTCCAAAAAAAAAGAATGTTCAAGCAAGGTCTGCAGCCGGTCGTTTGGCTGGTGAGGATCAAACCACAGAGACCCTAGGAAGTGTGAATGGAGGCCCAATGAAGCAGCAGCAAGCCCCCGTGAACCAACCAGGAGGAAACCATGTTCGAAATGAGCCTGTTTATGTGCCAGCCGCAGCCCATGCTGCCTTCTTGGAGGAGTTTCACCGATATCAGCATAGGTATAAAGACATGAACCAAGGACCATGTGTGAATGCTCACCAGCAGCAGCATCATGTGCCACCTCTAGTGAATCTTCATCTGCAGAACATGCCTCCGCTGCTGCCTCTTGCGCCAGTTAATGAGTTTGGTTTGACGTATTATGAGGTCATGAGACATCTAAATGACATGAAAATGGAAGCCTTTGGAAGGAGATATGATCTTGTCTCTGCTGATAACTATAGGAAGAGGTTGTAGAGGAATTTTGATTCCATGAGGTATTCGGAGGGTTACTGATAGGATTTAGCTATTCATTAACTTAAGGATGAGGCACTGATATGGTGGGAATGTGTGGTATAAGAAGTCCAACGTTGTTATGAATTGACATGGGATGATCTTAAGGAGGAGTTCTCCCAAGAATACTTTTCAGCTGAGGCCATATACCAGATTGAGAGTGCTTTTGTGGACCTTCGCCAGGAAAATTGTAATGTAAAGGAATACAAGGAAGAGTTTAACAGGCTGAGGAAGTTATCCAGAGAGCATTTCACACAAGCTGAGTTAGTTTACCAGTTCATGAAGGATCTGAGATTGAAGCTAAAGAAGCCCATAGAACACCGGTTTTTTCAGCTCCAGTCTCATACTCTTCATGAACTGGGAACCAAATCAGCTTGCGTGAAATGCTTCTTGTAAAACCTCCTCAGCCTGTTAAATTCTTCCTTGAACTCCCTCACAGTACAATGTTCTTGGCAAAAGTCTTCAAAAGCACTCTCTATCTGGTCCAAGGCCTCAGGTAGAAGTATTCTTGGGAATAATCCTCCTTAAAATCATCTATGTCAGCTCATAAAGACCTTGGACTCCTTCTACCACATCTTTCCATCATATCAGTGTCACGTTTTGAAGGTACTGAACAACTAAATCTTTTCAGTAACCCTCTGTGCACCTCATGAAATCAAAATTTTCTCCAACCTCTTCTTCAATTATTAGTAGAGACAGGATCAGATCTCCCTCCAAAGGCTTCCATTCCCATGTCCTTCAGGTGTTTCATGGCCTCTTAATTTGTCAAACCAAACGCATAAACTGGCGCATGAGGCGGCGGTGGAGGCATGTTCTGCGCCTGAACATTCACTGGGAGTGGCACATGATGATGCTGCTAGTGAGCATTCACACCTTGTCCTTGGTTCATGTCGCCATACCTCTTGGATCCTCCAAGATGGTAGCATGGGCTGCGACTCGAACATGAACAGGCTCATTTCCAACTCGGTTTCTTCTCGGTTTGTTCATTGGGGCTTTCTGCTGCTGGTGGTCCACTAAGACTCTCCATTCACACTCCATGTGGTCTGTGTGGTCGGATCCTCACTAGCCAAAAACGACAGACTGCAGACCTTGCTTGAACATTCCTTACTTTTGGAGACATCTACAATTTCACAACAAGAGAGAGGCAAGGAACTCGGTCTGGTTTTGTAAAGACTGATTTTCCTGCAAATAAAACAACTACAGTGACTAGAAAATGTAATATAGGTGGTGGTTTTTATTTTTTTTTGAAAGCTTTGAAATCCGATTTCCACTGCTCTACCTTGGATATCTCAGATCACTGGTAAATTTTTGTGCCTCCTAGGACTTCTCAGATCACTGGTAAATTTTTGTGCCTCCTAGGACTATCTCATTAAGCAATCCCCCTTAAAAAAAACTAAAAAAAAAAATTGAAAGGAAAGAAAACAAAAAGCCTAAATAATTATTTGGCCAAAAAGTTCAATAAAGGGAGGCATAGTTCATTGGTGACAAGTTTAGACGCCATTTGATTCCTTTTCCGCGCTAAAACATAAGTTTGGAGGAATGGTGAAGAAGTAACAAAAAGGAGGAATTTGCAGCCACTATTGTGCAAAAAGATGTGACTGGAAACTGTGGTTATTACTATATCCTTCTTTTCTTGCTTTTTTGCATAATATCTTGCATCCTCCAGCAAAAAATGGTAACCCAAAACATGTTAAGCCTCACTATTAAAAAGTCTTTGATATCTAGCCCCTTCTGTTGAGAAATTTACGCAAAATTTAATGGTTGTAGAGAGGTAGTTGACCAAAATTTTGAATCTAGATAGGTTGGATTTCGCATCAAGGACACCATGTTATAGTGACACAGGGATTTTGTTGAGAATTTTTTGAGGATGGATTTAGATTGATTTAGTTTGATTGTTATAGTTTGGAAGGACTGTGTTTAGCTAGTTCACTCAACTTTCAACCTTCTTTCCGAGCTTTGATTTCTGTTTTGTTTAAGGACAAACAAAGATCTAAGTATGAGAGAGTTGACATAACCTTTTTTTACACCTTTTTGGATATGATTTCAAGATCTTTTGAGGGTGTTTTAACCCGGTTTTTGATATTTTTTCAAGTGATTTCTATGTTTTGGAGTTTCAAAAGTCTTTTTAGGTTATTTGGACGAAAACATTGCAAATTGGAGCAAAACACTCAATTTTAGACAGATGTAGACCATTAGCAATCCAACTTTGGAAGAAGACCTTCTCACCGTCTGTTGATGCTGCATAGAATGGGGGTTGGTTTTACTAAGCTTCAGGTTCTAAATTTATAATCCCTAAATGTCTGCAAGTGCACAGATGTGCACTGTAATACTTAGGGTATCGATCCACAAAGACTTGGCTGTTTTAGTACGAATTCACGCTAATACTTAAATCATATTAGAGCTGAACAATTTGGGTTTTTGGTTTTGGGTGTCACTAAATCTAAGCTAGAAAGCAAAGTAAGTAAAAAACAAATAAAAATCGAGGTTGTAAATAATTAAAAACGGACGCTGAGCTTAAGGGAAATTCGCAGGGATTCATGGACTAAACCTATGACGGAAATAAATGATAAAGATAATCGACTACGGATGTTCTAGAACTTGAGTGCGGTAGTATGACTAGCCTACTCTCGCAGTACTAACCAACTGTCAGTCACAACCCTGACCAGTAGCTTTCGACTCTGGCCCCAGCCACAATTGTACGCAATAGTTTGAACAAGATTCATCTACATTCAAAACTCACCTATAAATAGGTTTTCACTCCTATGACAGAGCTGCTCTTTTCACCCTAGGTCGGACAACTAATGAAAACTTTCGCAACACCAGTTATCGAAATCGAATTCTAAGTGGCCAACAAAAAATCACGGAATAAGAATAAAGGTAAACGAAGAACACCTAGAAGATTGTAAATCCTAAATCTAACAATTCATAGAATAAGACACATGAAATTCTCTTTGAAAAATCCCATTAAACCCAACTGGGAAACTACTCAAAGAATCACACAATAAGAATAAAGATAAACGAAACCTAGAAGATTATAAATCCTAAATCTAACAGTTCATAGAAGAAGACACATGAAATTCTTTTTGAAAAATCTCATTAACCCCAACTGGGAAACTACTCAAACATATTGTAACAAAACATCATAGAGTATCTAAAGTTGCTGAAAATTAAAAAGAACAAACAAGAGAAACGAAGAACAGAGGCGCAGATGGAGGCATGATGATGCTCTCCTCGACGGATCATCTTCGAAGATAGCTCCTCTCTCTAGGATTTTTGTAAAAATTAGGCACACACACAAATCTCTCTGTCTCACTCTTTAGAAATGACCTAAGGGAGGTATTTATAGCTTATGGAGTTGCCTTTGACACTTAAGGCTTCAAAAATAATGAAAGAAATCGAATTGGGCCTGAATTAGGTCGTCTCGGGATGTCAATGTTGTCTGGCCGCGGTCGCGGTGCTTGTATCCATGGGGAATCATAGTCTGGCCGCGGTCACGGCCTATGCTCTCCTTCGAGACTGTATTTTCTGTCTTTAGTGTATCAAGAATATCTGAAGATCCAACCGTTGGATTGTCTTCAAACCAATTGCATTAGAAATCTGGTTGTCTATTCTATGTCGTCTCAAATTTTGGGGGTGATCAGACGGTGAGAAAATTTTCAGCGCTTGCCATACTTTTGACGGTCTGCGTTTATCCAAAATTGTTTGTTTATTCCAAATTACACAACTTTAGTCTAAGTTTTCTGAAAAGTATTTTGAAATTCTAAAACATTGAAAATACTTTAAAACCCATTGAAAAACAGAGTTAAAACACCTGCATAAGACATTAATATGATTCATAAAAGTGATCAAAATCCGTTGTTATCATCTGTTCAAGCTCAGTTTTGGACACAAGATAGAAGGATCAACAGTCTTTCATATGCAATTGGTTGGAGGATGATCCCATGGTTCGATCTTAAACTACATGAAGGTTACTGAAGCCCCACAAAGCTGTCAAGTGCAGAAACCAAGAAGCAGAAAAGCTCATGGCCACAACCTGAAGTGTCGTGAATGCGGACAAAGACACTTGGACCGTAACCTGAATGTTCTACCAGCGTTCAGTTTCAGTTCAACACAGATCAATTAAGTTGCAAGTCCACTTCAAACCCATCACTTTGATGCATGAAAAGAAATCATATGCGCCTCAATACGATGAAGATACCACATCAAAACAGGTCTTAAGTCTTCTGGTGTGACAACTCTCCAACCACTTCATACACACCAGAATCAGTTTGCGACATCTCATCATCACCATCGACTATTGGAGCGGCCGTTTTTAATCTTCTATATTCTTTGTCTTTTGTTTCTGCAATTCTTGTTTGTCTTGATAATGAATTTTAGAATTATGTCTGAGTATTTCTTTAGTTGGGTTTAAAGGGTTTTCAAAGGGATTTCATGGTTTAATTTGATGGATTATTGATGGAATAAAAGGTTTAATACTTTTAGGAGTTTTTCATTCTATTTGTTCTTATTGCATGATTCTTTGTTGGCTACATATAAGCGGATTTGAGGAAAATACGTGCTGAATTTATTGACCAGAACTAGAGCAGGGGCACAATTGTGTTGTAAAATACAAAACATACTTAGAGGACATTGTGAGCGTATTACGAATTTGATTTATTGCTGATGTGACTGTGTAATTACCAACAAATGCTGAATAGTTAAATTATTTTGATTTAGGTATTAGCTCGTTCAAAAGTTGATACAATTAATGCGTTTCCATGTTTGAGTTCTAGATCTGCATTAATTGATAGCTTTTATCATTGTTTAAACCTGTTAAAGCAATCCATGAATCCCTGTGAATTTCCTTAGACCAAATGTTTTGTTTAATTATTTACATCTTCGTCTTTAATTGTTATCATTGCTTGCTAATTTTGTGACATTGAACAACAAGTCCCTCTTGATTTTGTTTTAGTTTGATTTTAGTTAGATTTATTCGTATTGAAACAACTAAAATCTCGGTCTCGGGAAAGGTAAAAGGATAATTCAATCTGTGCGGTATTATATTTAGTTTCACTCCATAAACATCAAAATAAGTTGACTCTTGGTACAAGAACATGATTCCTACATGCGACATGTGAAAGTGACAAATTCATGTTCACAGGGAAGATAAGTATGGGCGCTCTGTTCAAAGGGAAGGTAAACTGGAAAAATAATGCCATTCTCTCCCTGGAAGGAGTTGATTGTCCATCCAAAAACTCTCTTAGCAGAATAACTCACAAAAACGCAAATACTCCTTTCAATAAATTAGCCTTTGATTCATCAATATTCATTGTTTGGAATTCACCAAAATTCCACTAAAAAAGTAGATACTTCTCGGATCCACCATTCCTAAGAACTTGCAGTCACCGATTCTTTATTCATATATTCTGTTTTCCGACTCTCGTTCTTGTTCTTGACACATCACAACCTCTTTCTTGGTTCTCCACCATAGTATTTCTAAGCTCTAACATTCACTGTTGATTGTGTAGGAGACATGCCTCCAAGTAGAAGAAAAATACGTCAACAATAGCCATGTAAAATATAGGTATATATTACTTGTATCTCAAAAACTTCTGCGAACCGAGTTTTTATAATATTAGAAGTCTTATCAAAAAGTTTCACTTTTTTTGATTGAATTTTACACAATACCTAAGACTATTCTTAGCTTGATACCATCAGATGCTCACATATTTAACTTAGGCCAAACAAATTGCACTCGACCATGTTGAGCTTTCTGGACTTGCATGTTGAGAAGACAATTGTAAGACAAAAACAAAAACAAAAAAGCATAGAGGTTTTTCTTGAAAATTTTGAAGGGCCTATCGTGTCTCAACAACATTATCATATTGGTGTCTCCCTTTGGAAGTTGTATTTTTTAGTTGTAAGTGTACAACGCTAAATCTATAGCTCAAACCATTGTTCTTACTAAGAGGCCGGCTCTGGGTTAAAGTGGGCAAAACTCTTGCTTTAGGCACCACAACATATTAAAATGTTTAAATTGCATCATACTTAAAAGATTAGTGGTGGTGTAGTGGTTACTTTCATTTTTAATGCAGTTGAGGTGTGAACTTTCCTGTAACTTTTTAGTGAAATAGGAAAAAATCCAAAAAAATTCTGAAATTACAATTTTCAGCCAAACAAAACACCAACTATTAGATGGACAAAACAAATCTTTAACTTTCTTTTACTGATTTGTTTAATCTCAACTTTGTTTTGACGAAATCATTTTAGACCTAACTTTAGTCAGCTATAACTGTGGACTAATATCATGACTACAGGCTTGATAAATTAAAAGTAGAAGCTTTTTTAGGTGAGTAAAAAGTTTAAAATTATTTCGTAAACAAAAAATTGGATATTTTTTTTGGAATAAAAAATTGATATTTTTCTACCAAACTATATTTTTGCAAAATTTTTGATTAAAGTAATGGAAACTTTGCTGGATAATAAAATATCCATAACTAAAAAATAGTTAGTTTTGAAAAAAAAAACACAAATATGAAAAACAAAATCACTATTTTTTTTTGTTGTTGTCGACAACTCATCTGATTAAATCAAGTTTTGATCGGTAAAATGATATTTCTGTGGAGTCATCCCTACCGAATATGTCTGACTTATATGGATTAATTATACTAATTTATCTTTCACCATATTTTATTTTATTTTTAAATTTAGAAAATTTAGATTTTTTTTTAATTTAAGAAAATCATTTAAAATAGATTTTGGCTGAAAATCATTAGGGATATGTAAGTTTCTAAGAAATCGAATCATGTATTTTTTTAGTTTTGACATATCATTTTGAATAATTTATTAAAATTTTCTAAAATAATAATTTTTTTTACAAAAAAATATTTATCAAAAAAATTCTCAACTTTTATTGTTCTAGTCATTTTAATCCAAATATTAGTCAACAGTTAATGTTAAGATTAAAATAGTTTGGTCAATAAAATGTAGAAATTTTTAGATTAGAATTGAAAGTTTGTTTTGTTAATCGAATAGTTGGTGATTATTTTGACTGAAAATGGTTATTTTGGAATTGTTTGGCATTTTTACTGAAATGTATCATATGAGCTCAAAATTGTGTGTTTTGTGCATCTAAACATGGCGGGCCGAGCCTCTTAAAGTCAGGTAAGGACGTCTGCATTTTGTATCTAGCCTTTGGTTGACTTTCTTGATCAATTTTTTTTTCAAAATTTTAAGAGCACTGAGCACCAATAACAGTAATGTAGTTAAGAGAAGTGTTTTCGCCGATGATTATAATAAATAGCGTAGATCATGTATGAATTGTGTCAGAGAGTAACATGTGATTTTTTGTATGTCAAAAAATGTATGATTTTAGTAAATAATGTGTTAAATAAAATAGCAAATTATAAAAAAACTAACATGAATTTCAAAAATAATGGGGCAAAATTCCACTCCATTCAATATACTTAAAGAGTTATATGAAGATATATCTACTAATAGATAAACTATAATTAGGTCGTCAGGGTTTACACTGTGCGTAAGCTATTGTTTAGAAAAAAAATCTCACATTACCCTTATATCTGTGTCAAATCCTAGGTCTAAAAACAGAAGCTAAAACACGTTTTCCTAAGAATTTATATCTGTGTGGGGCCCTATCTTCTGTCATTATCAGGGTTGCTGGTTGTGTTTTCGTCGTTGAAAGTAGTGGGAAGTTTCTAAAAAAAAATAAAAAGAGGAAAAAGTTGGCTTTATCCGGTGTGTGGGAAAACGAAAGGTTTGAGTTCAGTTAGGGCTTCAATATCTGAAAAATAACCCCAAGCAGCGATTCCTCTTAAAATCAAGGAGTTACAGTTTCTAATTGCGGCAATGGACAGTACAGATCATAGCAACGGCGACGACGTCTTGTTCGATTCAATGTCCGACCAGGTAATTTTTGGGTTTTAAAGATTTCGAGTTCTAATTGCATGTTGTGGATTCAACATCAGAGGTGTTTGATTATCTGCGATTTTCGATAACTACGATAGTTTTAGTGGTGCGGTGGTTTTTGTTCAGTAATCATTAACTTGAAATCCTTGTTGTAGGTTGCCGATTCTGATCTTCCTCAAAGGATTTTTAGTCCTGAACAAGTGCCCATGGAAGATCGTGTCAACATTTACCAGAAGATGACCATCATCAGCGACATAGATGCCGCTTTGAACCAGTCTGAGAGAGAATTCTTGAAAACATCTCAGTTCGGAAAACTGTTCGACTTCGCACATCAGCCGGCGTGGTCCGGCGCATTTAGACTGTTTGCTTTAACCAGATTGTTAGACGTTAAGAAGGAGAACGAGATTTGGTTGGTGTTTGCAGGAAAACCAATAAGATTTTCAATTAGAGAGTTCAAGATTGTATCCGGATTGAATTGTGGGAAATATCCGTCGACACAGAAGAAAAAAAGAAGACCTCATGTTGTACCAGAGTTTTTCAAGACACTATTTGGCGACGAGAAGGAAGTCCCTGTTGAACGGCCCATCGAGATTGTGCAGAAAAAAACTGCTCTGGATTCCCAGCTGAGGCTGTGTTACGCGTGCCTTGCAATAGTGGATGCATTTCTCGTCCCTTCAGTTCATTTTAGTCGTTCTAAGGTGAGCATGGATCATGCCGAGATGGTTGAAGACCTAGATGCATTTCTTCAATACCCATGGGGAAGGTTATCATTCGATGTGATGATGAATTCTATAAAAGGTAGGAATTTATCTCAGATTCTGACTGCGACAATTACTGTGGGGGGACTATTTCCAGCTTTACAAATGGTGGTTTTAGAAGCAGTTCCGTCCATTCAAGACGATGATGAATCTTCTGATGATGAGGTAAGTAGTCCTTCACGGGTTGCATCTCGTGGTCGTCCCCAGAAAGTTCAGCTACAACTTAACAAAGCGAGGGTGCTCGACGAAGAGGAGAAGGTATGTATAGATATTACATGTAACAACTATCCCGGATTAAATTGTGAAGTGAATTTACTGATAACTGATATGTTGAAGGTAGATAGACATGGTGGAACCCGACAAAAGTAGTTGCTAATTTTGCGACGCTGAAGGTTAGTAGATATAGAAGAACTTTAGTTGCTAACACCTGTTGCATAACTCGTTTAGATGATATAAGCGAAGTTTAGGTGCTAACATTTAGCACACGATAACCGGGGTAACTGATATTATTGAATTAGATGCTAACTTGTACATGTAATTTTTTAGCAATTCCTAAGGTAATCCAACGACTATGTTATGTTTTAAGTCGACGTTCATTCAATCATTCGGCCAGATTTTGAATTCGACAATGAGCAAGAGGATCTGTCTTGGAGTGAAGACGAACCGGATGAGAGGGTTGATCATATGAATACGCTTATCAACCAAGGATTTGAATTTAAGTCTAACATGTTTGGTCCTGGTCTTGATCCTGAATCGTTAGTGGCCCGAACAAGTTCTCGCAGGGGTGGTCAAAAAGCAAAGGTAGCGGCAGCAAAGAAAGGCAGGGGTAAGATGAGAAAGTCTAGTAGACGTCGTACAACCGCAACGGTGGCGCCTACCAATGAGAAAGTAGTGGGTCTCACGGAGGAGAAAATGAAGGCACTCGTTTTAAAGATTGTTCAGGACAACAACAGGAAGATTGAACGATTGTTAGCAGATAAAAATCAGACAATCATCAACAGTATAACTCAGTGGTTTCTTGATAACGCAGTTATCGATCGCGAAATGAATGCTGGTCCATCTTTCTCGGGGTTAAGCGCTGGGAGAACGAGGTCTCGGCAGCAACAGGCTGCGCCTAGTGGCAACCGGTTGCTTCACCACCAAATGTCCCTCAACACCGAGTAAATCTTGAACCCCAGACTATTGAAGATCGTTCTGCTCCGCAGTCAAGCTTGGATCCATGTAATATGCCTACAGCAGATGAGATCGTTTCACATTACGTATCAGCAACCGTTGAAGATGGCAACAATGCGAGAACAGCAGCTCTGGATGGTGAGGATCAGAACGATACCATAAATGAGGTTAGCTTCCAAGTTGCAGAGGATGGTCTAGATGGGACACCAATATCAGGCGACGCTGGGATTGGTTTTACAGAAGACGCGAGACGAGAGAAGGTATGTTGGTAACGTAGTTGATTTTGGATCTTGTTGATTTTGGATCTTGTTGACCGTCTTCTTTTGTGTTTGCGGATGATAGGGAATGGAAAATGCGGATACTCACCAGCTTAATGGTCAAAAGGACGGCGATAAGTCACCATCTCTGGTCAATTTGCAGGGAAAGGTTCTCATACCCAACCTGTTCTAAACAATTATGTTAATTATGTTAGTGAGTTATGGTTTAGGTAATAACCAGGTTTTTGGCATAATAGCCTCATGTTATTTGTATGCATTCGGGTGATTATTGTTTGTTAACCGAACAGGAAACTCTGGACTCATCCGTAACCCAGACTTCTCAGACTTCACAACCAAATCCTGTGTGAATCTCTGAGCCAGGAGAAAAGGTACCCGTAATGCATCGTCGTTAACGGTTAACAAATAACGCTAACATATATGTGATAGGCGTTAACCAACGTGTTAACCTGCAGCATTTTGAGTTAGTGTCTAACAATATTACTTCATATGTGGTAGATATATAGGTTTAGGTGCCTAGTTTTCGAAAATACGTATGTTAACGTTTCGGTGGCCTGTTAGGTAATCGTAGTAGGGGCTATCCACGTTATGGGAATAATGGCCTTATGTTTTCACGTGCCCCACAGATTACTTGATGCATTTGCTCTATATGTTACAAGACACTGTGGCCTCATCCGCATCTCAGAATGCACAATCCATTTCAGTGCCAATCCCTGAGACAGGATACAACGTGGTGGCAAAGGTACTGTCCATTTAATGTACCCAAAACCAGATATAATACAGGCAACTTATTCATAATACAAGTTAGGTGCTAATAGTTCCATCGTTTAAGGCTAACCATTGTTTTGTTTTGTATAACTATATTATCGCCTAAAAAATCAAGCATATACAACAACCTGGATTTAGGCTATATTTTTGCAAAATTATTCAATAACAAATCAAAAACAGACGCTAACTGCTAACATGCTATTTCCGTTCAATGAGTTTAGGAGGAATGTCTAGGGGAGTCACAAGCAGTGGGGGTACTTGATGTTAACACGTCCGACCCTGATGACCACACTACGGAGGTTTAGTGTTCAGCTGCTGCAATCTGTGATTTATTTTAAAAATTTTGATTTTGTGGTTAGTAACGCATGTTTTTTGCTACATGGTGGGAAGATGGACGGAAGTGTTCCTATCTCTGAAAGGGAGGACGACAATCCCCATACGCCTGTTGAGGTTTCTGAGCCTCAAGTTGAGGTGGAGCAAATTCACAGGAGATTTAGCAAGCGTGTGAGGACAGTATCAACCAGATATGACAGTCCATTTCTCTGTGAGAAACGAATTAGATCAATAATAGGACAGAATCCTCCAGTTGATGAGGCGGAGAGATCCCTACAACAACGCTTTAAAAAAGCAATGAAAGCGTTCAAAAGGTTACAGTCTAACTTAATTGTCAACGTTTAAATGAGATTTGTGCTTTGTTTTTTAAAACCACATCAAAGCAATGTTGACGCTTGGGATATTCGTAGGCCTCTGAATGTCGGTGAAGGAATTGTGCTAACGTCGAAGGATATAAACGAAATGCTGGGGGAGACAGAAATCAATGCCTGCCAAGGTTTGTATAATAAACTTGGTATTAATAACGATCTTCTTCTTTATTATGAACATGTGTTTCTTCCCCCAGGTGATGGATACTCTCTGCATGCTCGGCAGAAACTTGCTCCGTGAAGACAGTCGGAAACCCAGAGTCGATGTATTGGATTCTAAGTTTGTATCAATGCTAACCAAGTTGTACCCGAGATTTAGCAAGGCGTATAACCGTGCTGCCTTCAAGTTTTCAAAAGCTCTTATCGAAAGAGTCCAGGGTGTTGGTGAGCTCGACCGCGTGCAGCTTTTCACTGATGCCGACGTCCTTTATTTGCCATTCAACCTCGATATTAAGCATTGGGTATTCCTTGCGGTTGATGTTGTCTCCTGCAAGATCCATGTTATCGACTGCAATGCCAAGCTTCAGAGCGATGTTAGCATGTGTACTGAAATCCGTCCTTTAGCGGAGATGTTGCCTTATTTGTTTAAGGAGGTTGCCGCTAACGAACAGATGAGTCAGGTTGGGACCAGCGAATATGAGATTATAAGGGTCTGCAATGTTCCTCAGATCAAATCAACCCCTGATGCCGGCCTCGTCGCCTATTTCTTGATGTTATCTCATGCGTTATTTGGCATCCAGGGTTGTCTTGAATTCGACCTTACTCATATTGATATGGAGGCAAAGAAAGTTGCGATGGTTATGATTGATCAATACCTTTAAATGGTAATCACTTGAAGACCTTGTTTTTCCAGTGTTCTCATTATGTCAGACTTGCAAGCTTCCACTCGTTTTATTAAATGTTGTTTCTGTTTTACTACCAGATATTTGAATTTGAAATTACACGATATTCTAGTTATCGATACTATTTAATCTCGTTTATCTAGGTATCTGTTATCTAAAAGGGTTTAGTGTTGAAACAATTGGTATCTGCTATCTTGAATATCTGTTAACCGCATTATATTTTATTTTAACATTTTGTCACTAATCTCCATTCTGCATTTGTTTTTCTTTTAATTCAATTTTCAATATATTGTTAGGCGCTAACAATATGTGAATTACGTTGAGTAAATGTTGTCTCTGTTTTACTACCACATTTTAGGTTTTCAAACTACGGAATATTCCAGTTATCGAGACTATTTTAATCTCTTTTATCTCGTTATCTGTTAACTAACAATGTTTAGTTTTGCAACAATTGTTATCTAGTATCTTGAATACCCGTTAACCGTAATATCTTTTTATGTTAACATTTTGTTATAAATATCCATTCCGAACATGTTTTTCTTTAACTCAATTTTAAATATATTGTTAGGCGTTAACAATATCTGAATTAGGCTGTTGAATTGAAGTTAATTTTTTGACACTAAACTGCCATTACTAGCTGATAACATGTCATTCCTAGCTGCTAACAGTCTATATTATGGTGTAACAATCATAGATTACCTGTTTAGTATAGAGTTTTGGGACTACGATTTCGGTTTACTGTTTTGAAAGTTAGGGTTAAGGGTTTAGGTTTACAATTTGAGTTTCATGCTCTAGTCTTTAACCGTTAACATTATAGCCATTCACTACTGAGTTACTTGATTTTTACAATGTTTAAGTTAGCCGCTAACAACTTGACCTGCTAAACATTGAAGTTAGCGTGTAAACAAATCATGTTAAGTGTTTAGGTTCCGTTTTGGATTTTCGGCTTTAAGGTTTGGGGTTTAGGGGTTAGCGCTTAGTGCTTACGGTTCAGTTTTGAAACAACTGTTATCTGCTATCTTGAATAGCCTTTTACTAACGTTCTAAACAACTGTTACTTGGTTTACGTTACTAAGTTCGGAATTAGGTCTTGAATAGCCTTTTAACACATCGTAGCTAGTCTCTAATTCGAGACGTTAGCGTGTAAAAAAAGTATGTTAGTTGTTTTCGGCTAGTCCCATTAAATTGCATAGAATTACCATTTACTATTAGTTTTTCTTGTTACTTCACTTAACGATTGAAAGGTTAGACGATACCAATATATGAATTCGGTAAAGGATTTTCTACCGGTAGATGTTATCGTGTAATATTAGTTCTTTGATGTTTGCGTTTAAGTTTTTTTTTAATAGTGGCTGTTTTTAAAGATTTAACTTTGAATAAAAAATGATTCTGTAATTACTTCAGTTATAGACTAACATTGTCTCGATGATATAATGGCTTTATAATTGATGTAGACAAATAATAACGATTTGCATATATTAAGGATGGTGGAGTAGGTTATACAACACATAGCCGCGGTCTTACAAAGTCGTCTTTAAACAAGTCAAAAGTCGACGACTAACTACTTGGTCATTGCAGCCGTTACTATAGACAAAGTAAAAATGAACGGCAACATATTTTTGAAGATCCTAAACTTCCCTTACAAAGAGAAACAGAAAAAAATGGGAATTAGGCACCATCCTTCCGCCAAAAAAAATCTGATTCAGCGTGCTTATTCCCCCTGTATAAAAATGTTAGCTGTTATACTAATAATCATCATAAAAGCTTAGGATAATATGGAATATATGATTACCGATAATGGGGCTTTGCAGGTGGAACGGTTGTGACCGCGCCCCCGGCACCTTGTGCACTTTCTCCTTGACACACGCTTGAAAAGTTCGAACCCAAATAATTAACAGATATTAACAATTAATTATTTGGTATAAACCACTAACATAAGCAACAACTAATGAGTTTGTCTACCTTAAATTCACCACGAGAATTATCCGCAGCTTCCGTGGCCTTCCTGGTGGTCGACGAACAGACGGGGGTGCAAGATTTCCACCACCTACATCTTCTGGCTTTGGAGCAAGATGGTCTGTATCTGGCACCGGCATAATAACCCCACTGTACGCCAACTTCCGATACTCGGTTGAATAATGAATGTCAACCAAACTATCTACACGGACGCCTTCTTTTATTGCTGCAGCTATGGCATGGCAACAAGGAATGTGTAGTAGTTGGAATTCCCTGCAACCGCAGGTTTCTTCCCACAAATTCACTGCAAAAGCCGTATCAACATCGTCACGAACCTCATAGAGTCCATTACCTGCACGTTAACCAAGATAGAAGATAAATTATATTTGTTACAAAAAGACGTCACCGTGAATGGAATGCAGGGTCAGGGGTACCGATTTTCATGACGAAGTAGCCGGATGACTTGTGAAAACTCTCAATCAGCATTTCTTGTATCTTTGGGTTCACAATGTCGTTTTCAGTGTTTGCAGACTCTCTTCTTAGAGCAAACCAAGAAACAAGGGTTGTTCTTATCGTTTCCAAGATTGACATTATGGGGTACTCTCTAACCATTGTCATCACCTTGTTTAAAGATTCTGAAATGTTGCTAGTCATCACATTGTATCGTTCACCTATGAAATAAGACCTAGTCCAGTGTTCAAAACCAACTCGCTCCAGATATTCAGCACACCTAACATCGATGGACTTTATCTCATGGAAGGCTTTGACAAAGTCGCTGAAACGGTAAGCACGGCCAGCTACTGATGTCAGGTGACTGAGGTGCTCAGATTTAAACTGTGTCACGACATTCCTTTGTAAATGGACAATGCAGGCTCCATGTGAAGACATCGTATACACCTTCAACGATTATCAAGATAATAGTATTATTAGCAGTTTGTCAAGGTTAGTCGGTAACAAATAGTTTTGTTAACATAAAGTAATAACGACTAACCTTTCGAATACTGCGTAAATTGAAGCATGGCGATCCGAAACAAAGACTAGATCATGTTCATCTGGAACAATGGTGCTTAGCTTCCTCAGGAACCATTCCCAGGAGTCGTCGTTTCACTGTTGACAATGCCAAACCCTAGTGGAAATACTTGGAAATTTCCATCCTGAGCACTTGCGGCCATGAGACAACCACCATAACATCCGCTTAAGTGGGTAGCATCGATCACAACCACTTTCCTCATGTAGGGATAACCTTGAACACACGCACCTAACGAGTAGAATAGATATTTGAAACGTACCACCCCCGTTGCTGAAGTCTCAGTTTCCAAAGCTACTACCGAGTTGGGAATGGTGGTGAGTAGTTTTTCAAAATTGGTGTGACCAAAGCAAAGCTCGCCGCAGCACCACCTAATGCGTTATCCATCGCAAGTTCCCTCGCTCGCGATGCCTTCTAGTAGCTGACGTGCAGACTGTATTCTTGACGTAACAGGCGGCGAAGATCACAAGCTCGCGGACCTTTGTCGTTCAGGCCATATCGCTCACGGACCATCTTTCCTATTACCTCCGTAGATGCTACTCGGTGGAAGTCCCCACGTGCGTCCACACTGCAAGTGTGTTTGGCGTTGACCGTTCTTACTTCAAAGCGAACACTGTCTTTCAACTGCACCGTATATATTCGCCAAGGGCACCTAGGACCCACACACACCACAATGACGTGCTCTGGGCAAGAATTCAGTGTCTTGAAGTGGAACCTTCGATTTATTGCATGAATGGCGAGTTTCAACTTGCACTCCTCCTTATTCTTGACGATGCGCCCGACGTAAATTTCATCGCCTTCGTATTGTACATCACCTATCCCTCTGGCTAACTCATCACCTGACAAATACACAGAGTTAACAGTATCTAATTAATAATTTGTTTATCACTTATATCAGTAATTAGCAAATAATTTGCTTACCTCCGGCTACAGGGTCATCAAAGTATGGAGGTGCGTCCCTCTCGTGCAATGCTGGTTCAACCCGGGGGTCAACGTTAACCGGCGGCGTGTGAAGCATAACAACCGGATTTCCGGTCAGCGAAAGAGGTGTCTGACTTAACATATGTGGATTAGCGACTATCACATCATGTATACCATGTAACACGGTATTGTTACGTGATAACATCATTGCTATTAACTCCGCAGACATTTCATGTGGAGCTGTTGATGAAGTTCCTACTTCACGTGTAGCCATTCCTCTCTCGGTCATCACTCCTTTGCCCTTGTCGGCCAGCGTGTTAGACGATTGTATCAGATCCATTTGCGGAGTTGCTGTTTGCAGTATCGGATCCGGGACTGGATCGTCGTATAAACGAGCGATCAAATCCTCACCTGCAGTATGAGAGGATCACCTCATTTTTTCCATTGGTTCCTGTTTCGGTTAATGTTAATCAATGTAAAATCATTCAAGTTTCAGTTACCTATGAGCGACATACGTATGTCAATCTCCTCGGTTGAGACTAGTTCTTCCTCGGAGAAGTCATGACTACTTGATGATGACGGGATTGATGTTGCAGAGGAAGACGACTCCACATTCGCCACATCAGTTTGTGTAGGCACAACTGGGTATTCTTGGTCTTCCTCTACGTACGCCCCAGCCAAAGTAAGCTGTAATCCCGCCTCACGGCAGGCCGTTGGGATTGTTGACATTTTCGCGGAGCCATCTATATCCATGACGTCAACTGCACTAGTAACAGTGTTAACAGCCTCGTTTTCAGTAGCCCTCCCAAAAGGACATGGTGGGCCATGGAAGAAACGCCAGAGTTCAGTCAGATCGCGAGGAAGGGGAGACTCATCCGTTTGAGTTTGCCTCTCCGGAGATGCAGCAATCATAATGCCTGCAAATGTGTTATACGTTTTAACTGTTAATTTTTCCGAGTAACTATACAAAATATATTGCATCGTTGTAACCAAATAAACTAAACCCACAGTTACCTTTTCCTTTTGAACAAGTGTTCAGCTTGGCAGAGTCTGAACCGTTTACACTACTAGCTGTTGGAATAGCAGGTGATGCGGCCACAGTCTCCAAGTTGTTCATTACCACTGTTTGAAAATCTGTTAACAGTTAACATCGGTTAAACACCTGCATATACCCGTAGATGGTGTAAATGTTATGCTTGTTAAAATATAAGCTTGTACCTCTTAATCGTGGTAATACCGTTGTTGGAGTGTCTGTTGGTGAGGGCGTGCTCGAGTACTGCACGCCGTAGGGGACAATCGACATTGCTGCGCTACCAGTACTAACACAGTTACTATTTAAATCCAAAGATCGGTTAAACAAGTAAGCAGTTGTCTCAGACGTCGGACGGTGAACCCTAAATCGCAGGTAGACCTCTTCCAGGTCGGCCTTGATTGCCAAAAACAAGGCTGCGTCTTCATCATTTTTAATAGGGATTGGGAGCCACCTTCCTCCACTCAGGACCCAGAATCCATTGAGGGCCATGTGTAGGTTATGTCGACTTCTTCTTCCGGTTGAAGTTTCAACCCCGATTTAATTGCAGTAACCATCGAGATGAAGGTGTCTCGTTCCTTCATTCCAATAGAGGAAAAAATCCCAACTTGGTCGGGTTCGTGAACCCAACTTCCATCGCTTCGTTTCTTCCAGACACCGCGGACAACAGAAACTTCAAGAGTCATTTCGCCAAGATTCTGTATAACCGAAAGGTGAATTATTAGATAAATGGGATAACAGAGAGTATCAATAGTTCTGTTTTCAAGATATCGTAGTTACATGATTACTCGTATAACGGAATATCATAGAAATCGAACACACTTACCTGATTTTAGGAAGCAGTTTGTTAACGTCTCACCGGCAGTTATTACGGCTGCAACCAGGTTTCTCTGTAATAAATGAACTACTGGGTATGTTTTTTCTGCTTCATCTTCATTACCAGCGAAGCATTAAATAGAGGAGTTAACCATTAAAATATTTATTGTTAGCGTACCAATGTGATTGTTACCTGAACAAGTTATCGACCATGCAATAATAAGATATTGCGATATCTTGTGTCAAGCGGCGCTGCGTATCCAGTATTCTCTGCATATGTGTCAGGATTTAAATGTTGTTGTCGGTGCAGGCTCATTTAAAGTAATCTCTGACTTCAGCACATATAGGGGCAAATCGGGAATGATTTTAGTCAAACTATTTTTCCACCTAAATTTTATTTATGCTTTGGTATTTTCTTAATAAACTGGACAATTTTTAGTTTCTACCCAAGTTACTCTAGTTTAAATTGGATCGTTAATTGCGTTAACTTTTTTCAATATCACTTTAATTTGGAACTACAAAACATAAGGGCGTTACAGGTGGGCATAAGAGGAGGCATATGTTTAGTTTTTTTCAATATTATGGTTTTCCGACAGCCATATGTTTTTTGACAGATTTCCGACGGATCTCCAATTTTGTCCTTTATCGATGGATATCCAACGGATGCAGTTTTCCAACGAAAATCCGGGAGATATTGAATTTGTCAAGTCCCGACTTCCCAACAGGATCGCTTCCCGACGGATTTCTGACTGATTTTTTTTCTAACGGATTCTCGACGGATTTTGTTTTGTAATTTCCGACCAATTTCCGACTAATTTCCGACCACTCCTATATTTTAATAAAAAACATATTTAAAAATAAATCATATAAATAATTTATTAAATAATTAAAATGCTAATTTAAAATTAAATTTATAAATAAAATCAAATTCATACAAAATATTAAATATCCAAATTACAAAAAAACAATTATTTCTAATTTCCTATTCCCGTACTTCCGCCTGTTCCCGGTCCTGGAAAATTAGGGAACCTCAACCTCATCCACGTCTTCATGTTTGAAAGCTTTATTTCTGTATAAGCTTTAGCTTTCTTCAAAGCCGTTACTTTCTCTTGAAATGTTTGGTTATGTTCCATAATATCTTTGAGAATCTGGTTAAGGCTCAATATCTCTTCCTTGTATAATACTTTTTCAAGACCATGTCAACGTCATTTTTTGACAGGAAGTACCTGCAATAGTCAAACGAAAATTTTGAATTAAGAAAATTTAAAAGAAAGAACAATTTAAATTATAAAGGAGAAACAAAAAGAAAACAAACTTACTTCGCGAACCCGACGGTTGACTTCCTCGCGCGGGAGAATGACATGAGAGGAAGAATCACCTTGTGACTGGATGAGCTCTTCATCAACCTGTGAACAAATTTCAGCTACAAGAGGATCTTGAATTACGTTGGATGTCTTGTTTGTGTGACACGCCTACATCAGGTCTAGATGACTTGGAGGTTCTACTCCTACCGCATTTGTCTATTAAAAAAACTTATAAATAATTTTTTTTAAAGAAAACAACTAATATACAAAAGTATTAAAGGGAAAACAATATTACCATTTAGAGTTCTCGACTCAAAAAACTCGTCGAACCGGATCAGGAAAAAAACAGAAAATTAGCGACAGCAGAAATGGTCGGAAATCAGTCGTAACTCAGCATTGTACGTCTGATTAGCGATTGAAATACACAGTCGCTAATTCTTAGTCGCTAATTCAAACAGTCGTAGAGTAGTCGCTAATGTGCGACTGAATTACGACTAATGTGCGTTTGATATTTATTATCGTAAATTAGTCGTAATGTAGTCGGCAAATTTAACGACTACTTTACGACTACTTGTGCGACTCAATTACGACTATAATGTAGTCGTATTAATAATATACGAGTCGTAGGTAATTAGTCGTTAAATATAACGACCAAGTTACGACTGTTTCGTGACCCATTTACCTTCGAATTAGCGACTGTATACCGACTGATGTCGAGAAATGAATAGTAATTTGTTGCAATTTTGCGACTGATTTGTTTCTGATCTGTGACTATTTTCCGACTAATTTATGACTGGTTTGCAACTATTTTGAGCATCGTATATTCAATTTGGTATTGCTGTTTACAAACCCCCAATTTGAAACCCTGATTACAAACAATGCTCTAAAAAGTCTTTTTTGAATTCTAAAATCATGATGAATATTTAAAAAGCAAAAAGGAACAAATAATTTACATAAAAGTCATTGCATACAAACCAAAAAAATCTAAAATGGTTACAATATACAACCATTATAGAGAAGTAGACCTACTCTTCTAAGTTTCCGAGACATTATAATAGTTCCAAGGTTCTAAAAAAAGTGAGAAGAGACCTACTCTTCTAAGGTTCCATTAGTTATCGGATCAGCAGGTGTTGGAGACTTCGCAGCAGGAGTGGTCGATAGAGGAGTTTGACTAGCCAAAAAATCATTGAACCGTGGATCAGTTTGAGTCAAGTACCTTTCAACCATCGTGATCTTCTCGAGCTTGGCTTCTTGCGCAGCTGTAGTTTTGGCAAACTCTGCTTCACGCCGTGCATTCTCAGCCGCTTGGAGCTCAATTTGCTGTTGAGCTTGTTGAAGCTGTTCCTGCAGAGTGTTGTAGGATGCAGAGCTTCCTGGGTACTTCCTCTTGCCATTTACATACAAGTTAGAGAGGCTACCAACTCCATAAGGTATTCCTCTTTCACACATAATAGTGGACTGCGAATACAAAAAAAAAAGAGTTAGCTCTCGACGAGGAAAAAAAAGAGTTAGCAAAAAAAACCCAAATAAGAAAACTGAATCGTACCTGTAGAAACAAGTCATTCTCCTCTTCAACAGTTAGCTCTCGACGAGGTGATGTACCCTCAGGATTCTCTGAGTTTTCAGTCCTGATGGCAGACAACTTGGCTTCCAAGTTTTTCTGGTAAGTCTCAACCACTCTCTTTGCCTTTCCATCCACATAACTCCCATCCTTTTTTGTATGAGTCCTGATGAAAACTTCACCAAGACTCACCGGTCTACCTAATTCCTCTTCCTGAAATGATAAACCAAAATATGTCAATGGGAAGTTATGCATCGATTCATAAGACTCTAACACTTAATGAATAATAAAAGAGTAGAAAGTTACCATTTCTTGCTGGATTTGCAGATAGGATTTCTGACCTGAGTAGTGAACGTGAGGACCAAGACCGTCACGTTCAGACAATCGAGCAGCTGAAGTGGTTGAACTCTTTTCTTTGGATTCTTCTTTGTCCCAATGCTCAGTCATTTGTTCCCAGAGTGTATCGCCGATCCAGTTAGGTTGCACTCTTGATTTCCTAACGGTGCTGACCATATCCTTCATCCTGCTTTTGCAAATACTCTCAAACTTGGCTTGAACCACACCAGTGATCAAGGGATCCCAGGTGTGGGTTTTCTACAATAACAAGAGACAAAGAGATGATGTTAGAATAATACATAGATACAAACTCAATAACAAACACATATAAATGAAAATGAGGATCTTACCGCGAATTCCACGAAGTAACGCTCTTGCCTATCACGAGGCACACGAGTCCAGCTGTAGAAAGGGCCATCAAACTTGTTGGTGAAGAACTTGGTAATCTTCCGGGTAAGTGAGGACTTGTCACGACCAAACCTACATACAAAGAAAACAAAGGAAGAAGTCATCGAGATCATCATTTGAAGAAGGAAACAAATCAAGCTAGAGGAAGTAGACTTACCACGTTGTACCCGGTTTCTCTATGGGAGACAACACCGTAGTATAAGCCTCTCTTCCAGGCTTTGTGAGCAAGGCATTAAGAATCTGAAGCTGGTCTTCAGAGAGATTGACAGCACTGTCTTGTTCTTCAGAAGGATCTGGAAATGCAGCTTCTTCACCGTCATAATGAGCTTGTTGAGAGTGTGGAGAATTACCTCCTTCTTGAGATAATGGAGAGGCTCGGTTTTGAGAGAAAGAAGAAGCTCCGGAAGCTCCTTGATGAGAATGAGGTGATGCAGAATGCTGCCGATGAGGTTGGTCTTGGAAGCGGTGTTGAGGAGATGGAGAGAATCGAATTTGCGATTGCTCTGACCTTCTAGGTTGAGGTGGTGGTTGCAACTCAGGGCCTCCTTGTTGCAAGCTCTGGAAGAGCTCCATCGGCGGTGGATAGTCTCAGACATGTGTCGGCGCGTAGGTTGGGACCAGCGGTGGTGGAGATGTCGCCGGTATGAAATCATACCGACTGGGTAACGGAGTTACGGCGGCTCCTCCTCGTGCTCCTCCGCGTTTCTTCCTTCCACGGCCACCCATCGGATTCCAGGAGAGGCTTGATATCGAAGGTCATTGGGAATCGATCAATTAGGGTTTCGGGACCAGCGGTGAAGAAGATCGATCGATTAGAACTGAAAATTATGGTTTATCGATCGATTTAGAAGGGTATGGGATCGTTTATCTGTCGACTTAGGGTTGGAATCGAATCGAAAAGGGATCGATTTCAAGGGAGCTTTTGGGATTTCGGGAATTGGGGTTCGTGGAATAGAAAGTGATTTGGGGATTTTTCGCGATTAAGGGTTAATCGGGGTTTAGTGGGCTTAGTAAAATTATTGGGCCTGTTAATGGGATTAGGGTTGGGCTCAATTAGCGAGTTTAATTTTAGACCTTTAGTAGGAGATCAGTCGCTATTCAATCTGTAAAATTCTAATTTTTGTAAAAAAAAATCAACATAATTTATCTTACAACACAACAATTTTATTCATGTTTTGTAATCATAAACATACACAGATTAATAAGGATTCTCTTCGTCTTCATCTTCATCATCAGATGATGATAAATTACACATAAATTCATCTTCTGGTTCTGCATCTCCGACATCAAAATCGAGATTTAGCGGGTTTACTCTGTGTACTCGATTTTCAACAATGATATCTTCAATTGTGGTCAGCATAACAGCATCATCACTCTCTTGTTGCAAGAGAGTTGGTTCTTTATCTTCATAATTTCCTGATATATTCCCTCTTGGATTCACTTGTAAGACGTTTAGCCACATCTGCTTTGGTTTTTTTCGGGTTGGATATGGAATATAACATATTTGATCTGCTTGGGAGGCTGTGGAATACAAATATGAATACCAAGTGAATATATCATCATTATATTTATTGAGTTAGATATAAATTTATATATTTATATATCATGCGTACCTAGAATAAATGGTTCATATTTGTTGTACTTTCTTGATGAAAGAACGTCAACGACACCACCATTGCTCCTTCGAGTGCCTCTACCAATTAAAGGGTCATACCACTCACACTTGAAAAGTGTGATTTTCAAATTTGCCATCCCCTCATACTCTAGTTGTATGATATCAGTTAAGATCCCGTAAAAATCAGCTTCATCAGATGCATCGGTGTAGTTTTCTCCTTTAACACACACTCCAAAGTTACATGTCTTCCGTCCTCTGCCATGGTTCTGTGTATGAAACAAATATCCTCTCGTAAAGTAAATAGGCCAGGTTTTGGCTTTATTGACTGGTCCGTGAACTATATCCTGAAGCCAAATAGGAAAAGGATTTGTGGCATTCCAGTAAGTAACCTGCACATATAAATATATGTATACATTACTAATTTGTTGATAGAAAACGTACATAGTTAGTAAACATATAGAAAACGTACATAATTCTTCACCCATGAAGGATATTCGTCAGCTCTTTCTTTAGCGACTTCTTTATCAGAGAGTTGTGGATATTTTGTGCAAATATAATCCTCAAACATCTTGTATAAAGGGTTGTAAGTAATGATACTAGAAATGATATTAGATTATACATCTGAAAAGGATGAAATTCGATATACCTCTCAAAGGGTTGAAAGTAATCGCAATTTCGTAAAACATATGCATGTGCAATTTTGTGATCTTTTTCTGAAAGCCATATTTCATGCATTTGCCCACTTGGCCGACCTACGTGAGTAAATATATCAGGAACTCCGGGGACATCATATATAGGGACTTCACCTTCGTCAAATCTTGTTAACCTGTGCAATATTTAATAATAAAAATGAATTCACATATTAATGTAAAATTACCTTGGCCATTATAGACTAATTATAAATATGAATTCACAGTTTTGGAGTTTACCTTGATTTCGTTTGTATATGATCGGAAAAGTAATGCTCCGTAAAATAAGCAATCTCGTCATTGATATATGATTCAACAATTGATCCTGATGCATATCTTTTATTTTTTGCTTTTGCTTTCAGTTTTTTTAAAAACCTTTCAAAAGGATACATCCACCTATACTGCACGGGGCCTCCTAATTCAGCTTCATAAGGAAGATGTATAGGCAAGTGCTCCATTACGTCGAAAAATGATGGTGGAAAAATCTTCTCCAAATTGCATAAGATTAGGACTATGTTTTGTTTTAAGATTTGGACCCTGTTTTTTTGCAAAGTTCTTGAACATAAGTCACGAATGAATCCTCCAATACCTAGATATATGAAAGTTCAATTCAGAATAAATTACTATAATCAGAACTTTTACATGTATGTACCATTAAATCGACTAAAGTACCTGATAATGCTAGGTGGACATTACGGTCCAAGAGTTCTGAAAAGATAAATGGAAGTAGCCGTTCCATAAAAACATGGCAGTCATGACTCTTCATGCCGGAAAGCTTTCCTCTTTCTATATCAACACAAGCAGCTAAGTCTGACGCATAACCGTCAGGAAATTGTACCCCTTTCACACATTCCAATAATCTTCTTCTATCAGCTTCTTCCAATGTGTATACTGGAAAAGGAGCTTGACCATTTTCAGCAAGATGTAAGTGTGCCCGATCACAAAATCGTTCTATATCCAACCTTGACTTGATATTGTCTTTTGATTTACCCGCAACACTCATTAGAGTATTCATGATGTTATCAAAGAAATTCTTCTCTATATGCATCACATCAAGATTATGTCGGAGATTGAGGTCCCTCCAATAAGGCAACTCCCAAAATATACTTTCTTTGTGCCAGTTATGCCACTTCCCATATCCGGGCATCTTTTTTTCATGACCGTTTCCACCGCAATCAGACGTTTTTGCAGGATTGACAGTTTCTATTCGCTCACTATAAACTTGTTCACCTGTCAAAGACTGTGGTGGTGACTCATTTATAGCGTGTCTACCCTTCAAAAAGTCTTTTATATTCTTTCGTAATGGATGACCATGAGGGAGAAACCTCCTATAACAATCAAACCAACACGTCTTCCTTCCATTAGGCAGATAAAATGCCTTTGTATCGTCCATACAAATTGGACAAGCCAATCTACCATGGGTCGTCCATCCTGACAACATGCCATACGCCGGAAAGTCGCTTATCGTCCACATCAGCACAGCCTTTAGTTTGAAATTCTGCTGCAAAGATACATCGTATGCATCGATTCCAGTTGACCATAATTCTTTTAACTCCTCGATAAGAGGTCGGAGGAAGATATTGAGACTAGCACGCGGATGATTTGGCCCAGAATTCAGTATTGTGAGGAACAAGTACTCAGTCTTCATGCACATACCAGGGGGTAAATTATAAGGAGTCAAGATCACAGGCCATAATGAATGATTACGAGACATGCCAAATGGATTGAATCCATCTGTACATAACCCAAGATACACGTTACGGGGTTCTTCAGCAAATTGGGGATGTAGATTTTGAAAATATTTCCACTCTGCAGCATCACAGGGATGACACATTTCGCCCTCCTTTGCATGGTTTTCAGCATGCCATCTCATTGCCGCTGCAGTCTTCTGGCTCTGATACATCCTCTTTAATCTATCACCAATAGGTTGATACCACATACGACTATATGGTATTCTGGTTCGTGAACGTCGTCCTTCGTTAGGCTTATATCTGGGTGACTGACAAAATTTACACTCCTCCCACATTTCATCTTCTTTCCAGAAGATCATACAATTGTTAATACAAACATCGATTTTATGAAACGGAAGCCCCAAATTTCCCATCAATTTCTCTGTCTCGTAATGTGACTTGGTTGACTGATTTCTTTCTGGTAAATACTCCGTAAACAAAGATGCCCACGGATCCACACACTTTTCACTCATATTATAATCTACCTTATTTTGCATGAACCGAGCAGCTAAAGATAACTGCGAGTGACCTTCATGACAACCATCATATAATGGTTTTTTCCCAGCTTCTAACAAATTGTAAAATTGTTGGGGATGGTTACGTACATTCTGATAACTATCATCTTGATGATAATTACCATGAAATGCATCATTCACCATATCCACATATCTATCTCCTACTACATTACCCACATCTTCTTCACTCCAACTTAAATGAGTTGTATTACCATAACTAGTTCCATAATCCATAGTAATTTCTTCCCCATGCTTATACCAAATATAGTAATCTGGTATGAACCCTTTACTGTACAAATGATTCCAAATTTTGTTCCCCGGCAAAAATTTATTATTTTTGCAAACACTACAAGGACAGTAAAATTTACCGCCATTACTCTGTGCTAGCATTTGGTTGTTTGCAAAATTCATAAATTATTCCACCCCGGAAACAAATTCCGTTGAGAAATTTTCCGTCTCTTCATCGATCCGTCTATACATCCACTCTCTATTACTATTATTACTGAAATTTCTAGACATTATATCTTAGAAACGCTCTCAGAATTTCAGAGCTTGTGTTTGTGAATGAATGGAAGAGAGATGCGTTGTGCTGTATATATAGAAAAATTTGCGACTACATTGCTACTATTTTCCGACTAAACTGCGACTGCACAGTTTTAGTCGCAAAAAACTGGTACACCTACCAAAAAAGTCATAACACGTGTTATAAATTATGCGACCCGCCGCACAAGTCGCAATGTAGTCGTTAATTAACGACCAAATTACGACTTTTTTAATTGGCAACAAATCAGCGACCCTTTTACGACTAAATTACATTAGTCACTAAATAGACGTAAAACAGTCGCTAAACAGTCGGAACTATTTACGACTGTTTTATCTGTCGTAAATGGCAGTTGTTAATTTCATGTTTTCTTGTAGTGGGAGTTATGGACGTATTCCCCCTTGCCGTCTCGGTCACTCTTTCGGTTTTTGGATTGTCTATTTGACGTCTTATCCGTCTCCGGATTTTGCCAGTAAGGGATTAATTTTTCCTAGACAGAGGGTTCAAACCTCTCGGTTTTCCTTGACTTCTCTTCTACTTCTGTTTCCACTCGTACATGTGGTTGGAGTATTGCGTAGCACATTCTTCATGAAAATACTCTTCGACTTTTCTCATGCTACTTCTATGCTAAGTAAACTCTTGCTAAAAAATAATTTAAAACATGTTCTTTTTAGATAATATTAATATTAAAAAAATTTGTTAGTTGATGACTAAATACTTACCGCAAATTGTTTGAACCAAATATTTTTCTCTTCGATAGGAAATTCAGAGAACGTCGGGTAGGGCTTATCGAGCATTAAATGTAGCATTTGCTAATCTTATTGTTTGAAAATCCAAACCTTTATAACAAAAACAAACTTATTATTTTCAAAAAACATATTCAATAAAATTAAAAAATTAAAAATTTTGATTTACCAAGTCGAATTTCCTTGAAGAAAAGAATCAAGCTTCGTGCATAACTCTCGTTCTGGATATAAAAGTAAATCATTGATACTATCGTAGAAGGCCTGGGAAGACAGAAAAGTCGCAGAAAATGCCGGGATTCCGAGATGTCATCAGACATATCCGGAATGTCACCAGATTCGGAGATCACCGTGTCAGATACATGATTGATACATCGTCTGTCAAACTAAGACGACGTACCAGATGCATGAGCCTGATATTCCCTGTAACGAGACGATGACCTTTAATAAAATTTTGAAATATAAGTTATAAGAACATATATTTTTTAAAAACATATAATAGTTACTGTAGAAAATAATTTTAATATTATAGTCTATAAATCTAAAATTAAAAGAACTTATTATTAGTGGAATTTATAATCAAATGTATGTTTAAAGAAATTGTTATAAATTAAATATAACAGATTTGTGAAAAATAATATTTTAATTAAATTGAAACAGATTCTATATCTTATATACATATAAAAAATTATTGTAATTTTTTAATATATCTAATATATCTTAAAAATCAAGTTTATCTATTTGATCATTTACTAATGTATTCAGATATCACATTCAATCAGTCTAACTTT
Organism: Eutrema salsugineum; assembly: GCF_000478725.1. Classification (NCBI taxonomy): domain Eukaryota; kingdom Viridiplantae; phylum Streptophyta; class Magnoliopsida; order Brassicales; family Brassicaceae; genus Eutrema; species Eutrema salsugineum. The sequence goes on along the minus strand of NW_006256829.1, from coordinate 18,126,787 downwards.
TTGTTTTAATACGATTCAAACTTTGAAAAGAGAGATGATCGAACAAAAATAAGAAAGGAAAAGAGATTGAAAAAAAAAAATTAAGAAATGTTAATCACAACGCATTGTTCTTCATGTCATGTGCTGGGTTTATAATTGTTTCCTTTTTTTAATAAACAATAGTATACAATAGCAATAATGTATAATAGTCTATTCCATCTCAGATAAGTTATTAACATATTTAGGAATTTTATTGTCATTGACCAAATATTAGGTCTTTTTATGGTCACACACCAACTTCTCCCTAAAATACAGGACAAAGATTGACCACATTCATCCGTATTTTGTAGTTTCCATACAGAGAATCAAAATATGAAATTATAAAGAGAAAGTAAATGGAAATTAAATGAGAAAATTTGACCAATTTTGAAGCAGATTTGTGAAGGCGTGTATCTAAGATTCGTGCAATGTAATATATAATCATAACCACAATTGAAAATCAATACAATACCAAAAACTCAATTTTAAAGAACGGATGGCTTTTTCTTCATCTTCCTCTTTTCTCGTTGTTTCTCTGGCAGTTTTGTTACAATCTTCATTTCTCTTTGTCTCTGCTTCAACAAAATCCATCGATGCCATTTGCCACCGTGTCACGGACAAAGCTTTCTGCGTCCAAACTTTGAACGCATATCCTCCTGCGGCTTCTGCCTCCACCACGGTACTTTCCAACGGTTTTAATATCTTGGTCGATTACATTTATTTCTTAAATCATCTAATATAATTTCAAAGTATGGTATCAATCGGAATCCAGGGTCTTTGGGTCTTTATATTATATGAAAACGTATTGAACATTATAAAGTTCAAGATTGTAAATGCAGTTATCAAACCAAAATCTTTTTTTTTTTTTTTTGTAATTGAAATTACATTCATGTCTTTCTCAATCATACACATATAACATTCATTTTCAATTTGTAGTTCCAAGCAGCTCAGGCCGCGCTCAGCCTCAGCATATCCTATGCGGGGAAGTCTGCGGGTTATGCTGCAGCAGCGGCAAAGCAAAATCCAAACATGAAGAAGCAGTTTGCGGCGTGTCAAGATGCCTTCGTGACCATTACAGCGTCTCTTAAGAGCGCTGCCTCGGAACTCAAGGAATCCCCAGACACTGCAAACTATGATGTCATGGTTTGTAGGGACAGCACGACGATCGTGAAGAATTTGGTCGGGAAAAATGTAGACAAGGCTTCGAAGACTGTTATTACAATGACCCTAATGATGGAGAAGCTTCTAGCTATTGCCGTTGGAGCCACCCTAGCTGTTGGTGGGTAAAGACGACGATGAGAAAACATTTGATATAAGGGCATGCAATGTTTTATTTTTTAGAGGATCAATACATTTCTCTTCTTTTTTCCATTTGAACATAGGCATGTGGTAAAACTATTTTAATGGGAAAATGCCAAAAAAATACTAAACTCTTGATTTGTGCCAAAACAATATACACAGACCTAACTAGAATAAATTGAAAATACCAATGTTTCGAATAAATGGCAAAATATCTCTTAACTTGATTCTTAAACCATAAGTTATATTAATTCCACTTTTCTGAATAAATAGAGAAATCTATTGTTGTTCTGATCTCCTTTTTTTTTTTTGAGTCTTCAGGATCTGTAAGCTAATAGGATGTAATGGAACTCGTTCGAAACATAATTTTCTAGGATGATGTAGTAGTAGTAACACCGGGGGAGTCATGCAAAAGAGATTATAGGTATGGCTTTTGAGACTTCTACTGTCATAAATCTTTTGGTTGCAGTTGAAATAAATCATTCAGTTTTGTTCCTAAGTCGTCCTTAAAATGCATTCGTTAAACGATGAAGCGATAAAGAATGTTTTGCGGCAGGACTAGAGCATCACTGTTATTTATAAATGAGTTTGGTCTTAGATTTTATATAAATTAGGATACTGGTCTGCACGCATGTGCGGACTTGAATGTTTTTTAAAATTTTAATTTTATTGGGTATATTGTTAAGTTTTGGGTCAAATTTTATAATATTGATATTTGACAGTGTATGTGGATAGAATGTTACTAATTTTGGGCCGAATATGTTATAAATATAAGAATTGGATTGTGTTTTACAAATGGCTCATGTTTGCAGTTATAAATTTTAAGTAATTATAATTAGATATGTATAATGAAGAAAATGCACATGAAGAATACATGTAATTATGAATACATATATTAATTTTATGTTCGTAAGTTATTCATCAAAATGTGACATATAACATATTTTATAGATAATATGTGAAGATGTATTCATTTATTTCGAATTGTATCTTCATTTGGAAATTGTGATAAATCAGTCAAATGTTATTTAATATGTTTTAATTATAAAGGATTTTTGGGAAATATGAAACACATCGAAGAAAATAGAGGAATCACTCTGTACGAATTCTATAAATACACACCATAAGAGAATTTTGATCAACTAACCAAGCAAACAATTACTCACTCAGACACAACCCATACTACAATTATTATTCTCATGTGATCCTCACACAGACGTACAAAAAATATGTTTGTATGAAAGAAAAATATACGTTTTCCTACATAATATTTCTTGTGCATCTGTGGAGAATCACATCAGAATAAGTAATTTTATTCATTGTGTCGCCATAGAGTTATTGTAATTATATTATTTCTGAAATCTCACTTTCGATAGGAAGTATACTGTTAGTACTTTATACCAAATTCTGGATAGAGTAGAAATACAAGTAATTTCGATCAGTAGGTAATGAAAAATGTATACCGTTTTCCATAAGTTTTTGCCATTGATGATTTTTTATTATTCACTGGAATTTTTAGGAAAAACTGTCCTTGCTTATGTAGAAAATTGTTCTTTAAATCGAATGAGATCCAATATTATATAAGACATAAAAACCTTTTAATTGGTATTTTTTAATTTGAAATATTATGATTTTCCAAATTTTCAGGAATGTTAGATTTATTATTTCTCATCGCAGCAATTATCTAAAATAACAACAAATCACATTTTTCTATATTATGTATTTCATTTAAATTTGAAATTTAAAAAGTTGATCAATTTTATTAGAGATTTCCAAAATTTGAGATATATTTTATCTTATTAACAACTAAGTTACGATTAATCCGCATCAACAATACATTAAACTTACAATTATAACAGTTTATTAATTAAATTATAAATTATAAGTTACGGTATATCTAATGAAATGTTAATTGGTTGACTGTTGTATTAATTATGTAATATGTGATGATGGAAAATATAGTATTTAGTAAATGATTTACCTTACTATTTCATATATTCAACATAAAAAGTAATTTAAAAAATTAAGACGATGAAAAACAACAAAATGAAAGTAACTTATTGAAATAAAGATTCAGCATGCAATTTTGAAACTAATCTTAAGAAAGACATGTAAATCTAATTGACCGAGAATAAACCCATTGCATAGCAAGCTTCTCTAAAAGTGTCGTATGCAACACCATTAACTGTTCGGATATCTTCATAACTGCGAGGACCTCTAATGATATTCAACAGACAACCCAAATAAAAAATTTTCCCATCATAAACTGAATACTGTTGAAGAATAGTTGGATTTCCTGAACCCTTTACCCATGGCCTCCACTCATGCAATGTGTCATTCCAGACAAATTGATGAAATAATTCAGTGTAGAGCAGGAATCTGGCAGTTGGGTATATCTTGTTACACTCCATCCAGGCAATAAATTTTGTATTTTTCATTAGTTTGTCCACCTTGTTTCGCTTGAGAGAATTTGTTCTTGGTAGATGAAATTGAATAATTTCTGAAAACAATCATAAGAACTTGTTAAAACAGTTAAATTCCAGGGAGGGAACTCCATCTTTCTGAAACCTCCGGAAGGTACCTTCGGAGGGAAAGGGGAGCGGATCGCGTAAGCCATGGGGGTCCCCTAACGTTTTTTACGGGGGGAACCTATAGGAGGGGGGAGATTCGGCTGCCGGAAAAAGGAAACAAATAATGTATGACAAGAAGTGATAAAGGGTAAGTCTCTATAGCTCTATACCAAGAATTCTTAATAAAATAAAGTTGGACGCAGAAAGCTTACCTATTCTGTTCATAGCAGTAGAAATGGAGAATATTGAGAATTTGTTTTCAGTGTAACAAATGAAGTTGCAGTTCACAAAAGTATGATGTGAATATATAGATGGATTAAATAGGGCATACACGAATATACGAATAAGTTAAAGATTGCAATATGCATCTCGTTATAGAAAGTAACAACAATATATCAATATCCTTCATATTATATTTTTAAAAATCCAGAATATATGGTTAGATAATTCAATTTATACATAATTTCTTCATAAGAATATTAGTTCGAAATTATCGGAGCACAATATTATGTTACCATATATTACGGTATAAATCAAACTGTAAAGCGAAAAATCCAAATTTTTAAACATTTTTATCTGAGACAAGTTATGTGAATTTGACGAAGAAGACTTGTGTAAATATTATGTCCATTTATCAAAAGCGAAAGTGAGAAAGTCAAACAGGTTGGTTGAAACAGTATTCCCAAGAAAACATAGAAATTTGGTGACATTGAATATTTTTTAACTACCCTATCCTATATAAAATATGGGTTAGCTTCTATTATAAAAATAGTTATAAAATTTACTCTTCAACCCTAAACGCCTGATAAGAGATTAGACAAAAATGGAGAATCACCAAGAAAAACGTTATGGTGAAAACAGATTACTAAAAATTAATCCACCACCATTGAACATGAGATTTGGTGTGGAAGAAACACCATCACCTCCTCCAATTTCTAATTCAGAGATGGAGAAAAATAGTATGCGGGAAGAGATGAATGACTTTCTGAGCAAATCAACTGCAAAGGCCATTGAGGTTCCTTCTGAGGTAATTTAAACTTTAAATTATTCTGTTTTATTGATGATTTCAGTATTATTGGATGTTCATATCAATATGTAATATCTGCAGCTTGATGAAGAAAAATCGACTGATGATCAAAAGGAACGTTGCAAGAACGGAAAACACGATCTCTATCTAGATCTAGAGATAGGTTTGAAATGTATAGAATGCGGCTTCGTTAAGACAGAAATCCGCTACCTAGATACATCTCCGTGGGTAAGCTGTTAATATTCCATTAATACATTGATTTGTTTGACTAATATGTTTGAAGTTAACTACATAATATGTTTTTGAATATTATAGGCACATAAGAATAAACGTGGAAGGAGAAACTTCGAAGTTTAGCTAAATTTATCTCTGTTTTTTTTTTTTGTTTTTTTTGTACCTTAATTATGTTGAATAAAATAAAAAATAATTATTCTCCCAATTTACTTTCTCATATATGTGTATTGATTCGTAAGATTATAAGCTCATCTGCTACATTGATTATAATCCACAAACATTAAAACATCGATAATTTATATAATATTTTACACTCAACTCCAAAGGTAGTGAGAAAAGCTTAACAGTAATTGTCAGCACTGAAATGCGAACGCCAGTCGGAATTAATTTAAAACTACTCTTACACGTAAAGTTGTTAATAGATCAATAGTGAACATTGGACCAGAAAAAAAAACAATACTAAACAAACGTTGTCAATTGCGTAAGAAACGTTATAGTTGCATCGCGTGACATAATTATAAATAAAGAAACTCATAAAAGCTCATAATAAATGTAATTTCCAAGTCTACCGTAATAAATTGGTACTTGGCATAATATGAAAAATGGCCATTAAAATATTGTAGTTGTATAATTTGGTAATATCATATTATTATGGAAATGTGAAATATTGGATGGAAGAAAATGTCTATAAAGGAAGTAACATTTAAAAATTCAAATGAATTCTATATATAGATGGTATATGTTATATCCAAAACTATACATATATACATGTTGTATATATAAACAATAAATACAATGATATTAAAAGACATAAGTAAAATGCAAATAAACATTACTATAAATAAATACTAAATATTTCATTACAAATATACGAAAGTAGGTTCAAATACATCCCAGTTTTATGGGAAAATATTACATAATGTTTGAACGTTTAACATTTGGTATTAAAATATAAGTAGAGGAATTAAAGTTATGACCAGCTCGGATCTCCATGGATATCGGTAAAAGGAAGCCTGACTGAAAATAATTTCAAGTTAACAATTGAAAAATGATTAAAATAACCCATAAAACTTATTATATACATTAATACCAATTAGAAAATTACCAGTCAAGATAATCAGAAACCTCTTTTATGTGAGGATTGAAAAGTATTTCAGAATGGTCTCCAGCATTATTTATACGATATCTCCCTGTATGATTTAGAAATATAAAGGGCAGAAATGTTAGAAGCCAAATTAACATATAAACAAAGTCGAAATGAATGTTCCCACTTGATTATAAAATTTTATTACTAACCTTCGGAATCATAGGTCAGACGAAACATGCGCAAAGTCAAGACTGTTTCATAAGTACCTATGTCTTCTCACTTCTTCCAGAAATCCAGAGCAGTCTTCCCAATGAGTTCGATATCCATATCATTATAACTAGACCAAAAATTATATTACAACAACATTAACTAAAATATAAATACTCTGGATTATAAGACAAAAGATTGGCCTTTACATATATAGATGATAATATAAAATGTCTTACTTAATGTCCCTTATCTGAATGTCCAATTTGTGAGAAGTTCCAAAACTCATCTCGTATGGGTCATCAATGTCATTACTTAGATCATCATCAACATAGATGATTACGCCGATCAAATCTACAAAGAAACATTTTCATTACACAATATTTATAACCCTATATATTAAATTGAATAAAGGTGAGAAGCCTAACCGATAGAGTACTCAGTAGGGAAGTTCCCTCGAATAATGTCATCAAATGGCATAAAATCCATCATATGCTTAGGATTGACTTGAAAGGTCTTGTCTACAACAGTATCGGCGTTCATGTTGATGAAGTGGTAGTTTATAGTATTTCTGAAAGATCCGAACGCATTGACAACGTTGAAGAATTTGACATAATTCCATTTTCCTTCTTTAAACTTTGGACCGAGGGAAGAAATAAGATCCTGATCTATCGATGCCTCTATTTTGTAACCCTAAATTCGTGAACCAAATAATCATTTCAGAGATTTATGTGTTTAAATGTTCATAACATGCAACAGAATAAAAAAATTTCAAAATATTAACTTACATTTTCGTCACCGAGGATAAGATGCAATTCCTGGCGTTGATTACGGTAGTTGAATTGTTCCCAAACTCGTAGAACTTTTATAAGGATTCTGGAGTCAGATTTTGTGGGAGAAAGATAATCAAGGGTACAATAGCGAGGCATGTTTGAGGAAAGTGGTTGTTTCAAGGGTACAATAGCGAGAAGTTTTCTACTTGGTCCTTTTATATGTATAGAAAAACAATGGAAAGTATAGGGTTTGAAAGGTTGTGTCGTTTTGTAAAATCCGAATAAATAGCAACCTTTGACATTTATTGCATTAAGTGACTTACGAACAAACTAAATGGTTACATTCAATTCATTGGTATATTTGACTTTTATATTGATTATATATATATAGTAAAATATGTAAATATGGTAGGAAAATGTCATATCTTGTACTGACTACTTCTTTTTAATTAAGTTAATTACTTCATTTCATTAATTACAAATCATTAAAGAGAGTACAATACCAGAATTTATGAACTCTATTTTTTAATACAGACACAAATCACGGACCATCCAAATTTTGAATATCATTGTTATTTTTTGTAATCAAAGAAATAGAGTACGATTCTCGACAATATACCCAAAAAAAATTAATTGTTATTTAGAAAATATAAAATATTGTCATTGGATAAGTTATTTCAATCAGAATAATTTAGAAGTATGGTTTAACACTATAAAAATAAGAAATAAGAAACAACAACTTCTTTTACTGAGACTGGTCTTCATATTCATCGTGGACCGGAGAAAAATCATTTGAAGATGCAAGCCTGAAATAATATTAGGTTTTTTTATCATTATAAGCATTATGTCAAAATATGAACTATAACTATCATATATTTAGAAAGATTATAAACATACCTCAACCTTGCACTTTCCACTTCTAGGGTAGGAGGATCCTCGAGAATATCAGATATGAATCTTTCCGATTCAACTATTCATTCATCTAAATACATAGACATACTCACTATTTGGAAAAAATATATATGTAAAACTTGTAATTAATTAAAAATATCAAATAATGAGGTAGATAATTACCTCTCCATCTAGTGAAAGAAAAATCGCAATACAATAATATGCCTAGAAGACCTTTCACGATTCGTCCAAAGATCTTCAAATTTCCTTGCCAAGTTATCCCAAGCAATACATTTCAAAGTTTTTCCACTATATATATAAATAATTTAGAACATTATTATTATATTTTAAAATTTATAAAAATATACAAATAACAGAGGTTCTGAGAATAAGTTGTACAAACCTGAAATCTTGAATTTTAAAACGAGTAAATGGACGTTCCGTGGGTGTGTCCAATGTATCGGACATAGGAACTCCTGACTGAAGTTTCTGAACAAATGTGACAACGCCGAGAAGATCAACTACAACTATAAAGGACTGCCTTTAAATACATGTTGGAGTTCCTTAGATAAATGATTTTTTTTAAAAAGTTGTAAGAAACATACCAAAATATCTATCTGTATGAATTAATCTATATAAAATATTCATGAAGGCACAAAAGAGTATATTCCTCTTGAAGACTTCAGATCGGTTTTCTCAAGAATGGTATCCTCGAGGAAATGTATATGATAGTTGTTTGATGATATACTTGGACGAATCACTCTGTCAGTAACTTCAAAATTACCAAGAAAACCCAATCTCCTTCAACCAATTCATACTCGAATTTGTCCATAATATCATATTGAATAGTAGACAGAATGCGATTGTCCTACACGGTTTATAAAAATAAATAATTTAGGAAAATATTCCTAAAACATATATACGGTAAATCTTTTCAAACTTGAAAACTTACAAATTCATCCGCAAGAACTAACATCCGATTAAGTCGATCGAAGAGAGTATAATCATAATAATCTCTTAGTGTCTGTACACAAATACGATATCTGCCGTTTGAAATCTGAAGATCGGAAAGTCTTTCACAAGGAGACATTCTTTGTTTTAATATTTTTGTGAAGATTGAAGATGAAAGAGAATAAGGAAATGAATAGTTTTCTATGTGATGGAGTAAAACGGTTACTGTTTTAATGTCGTCTTAATTGAGACTCTCGTGTAAATTTATAACAGTTGGTTGGAAAAAAAATCACAAATTAAAGGTTCAAAATAATATAATTAGGGAAAAACAATCTAGGGCAACATTAAAGTTCAACGATTAAATAAAATACGCCAAAAAGGTTCCACAAATACCGCAAACAAAATAACGAATAGAGTTCAAACGTTATCCACCCATTGGAAAAACTGGTTACAAATATCAGAAGCAATAATCAATCACCAGCAATGAATTTCTGCAATAAGTTCATTACGATGTCTTGCTTCTTCATAACTTCATTGAGATCTCTTGCTTCGGTCGCTTTTTGTTAACAGATCTTTCACCTTCATCCAAATAGTTGGGACTCTTAATTACCTTCTTAGAAGAAGGAGTGAGTGAAGATCCAGACGATGGATTCTCAAGTTCGTCTGAACTCGTAAGCATCAACGGTTGCTGAAGACATAGGTACATTTTTGATGTCTTAATTTAACTAAACGATCAGAAAAGCGAGCTTTAGAAGTCTGTAAAAATTTATCATATATTACCTCTGATCGAGAATCTCACTCTGTCATAATGTCGACATCTTGAGACCATAGTTCTACTACATATGGAGACTGGCTTCCTTTTGTATGTTCTTCTGAAAGTGTTATTTTGAAAAGTATCCTCATAGTTAGGAGCTTTGTCAAGCCATCAGGGAGCCCTCTTGGTAAATCCTGCGCATCATTATATATAATGGATTAATATTATTTCAGAAAATGTAAATATTGCAGAATGTATACAATTATTACACAAATAACCTCATCATTTTGTTCCATTATAGACTTAGCTGAATGACCTAACAACCTTTGAGCAGTGTCATCAAACATCAGGAAGCGGACATCGACGTCTGAATCATCAGTTACAAATAATACAATGTAGTACCTATATTGTTTGAAAAATAATAGAAGAATGAGTTATCTAAACGTTACAATCATAAACATGTAATGTAGTGCCGGAATAAATGTATGATGAGACGAATCAATGTAATAAAATAAGGCGAACATTTATCCAGTCAATCAGAGAAAGTCAATATTTATAATTCTGCTATATGTGCTAGATATATTACCTAATAAATACTTAATGAAATAAGTAATGTTTTCTTGACTTTATGGGACAAATCATTGTATTACCTTGCGACGATGGTATCATATGAATAAATATCACCACAATTCTTGCAACTGAGAAGAGGAATCCTCTTATCGTAATCTTCATCATCAGACATAATTCCATGCACTAAAACTTTGATGTTGCAAGGTTTGCATGCCCAATAATACCATAGCTTTGAAGTGTCAACATCTTTGACCGTAACGCATGTTACAATCTTGCCAGGCTATAAAAAACCATTAATATGTATATAGTTAAATGTAAATATATTTATACCATTTTCAAAATATATAGCTCATACCACTTTTGTATCACGAATTCCAGCTATCGTCCGCCTCCTATTTTTCACACCTAAAAATTCTTCACAATAGTCAATAGCACAACCCCAAGAAGTCGAATAACTCTGTTCAGCATGCACAATTATTTGATTGTTTTTTGGCAACTTACAAAAACGTAAACAATAATTATATAAATTCTACAATTTTAAAATGATATTAAATTGTCACATAACATACTTTTCTCTGAAGTCTTTCACGATCTTGAAGTCAGGATCAAACAAAATTTTGGTGGAGTTGAAAGCGTTTGATATTGAAAAATCACCTATACTCGGAAAACATAAAATAAAAATAATTAACATTTGTATACAATGATAAATATGTACATTATTACAATATCAATTTTATAATCAAGATGATGACATACCGATGAGGACGTTTTTGTCGAGTTTGTCTTCCTTTATTGATTTGAAATCAGACAAATATTTCTCTGGCCAATCTGATGGAAAATCATTAATCTCCTTAGCATGGGTTGTCCTGCACAAAGTGATCTTGTATGGTAATGGAGCCGTCCTAATCATAGTATTTTTTAATTATGAAGCAATTAATAGAAAGTGATTTTTCTTCTATAAAGATCCCTTTATGTTTTGCGATCAATTAAACAGTAGCGTGAATCCTAGTGCCCTGTGAATCACACGTAAATAGTATTACTATATAATCTATAGATTACTTAAAATAACAATAAGAAGAATACTAAAGATCGCATACAAACCTCTTCGTCAACCAATACCATTTCTATAACAAAGCCAGACTGCCTATTTTTGACTTTCCAAAGTGAAAATATAGTAGCTCTAACTTTCTGAATTTCACTTGATTGATCTAATTTGGCAAATGGAACTATAGCAGCTGAACGTCTGCGGACTAAAGCCATTTTAGTGAATGAGAATGGTAGAGTTTTAGGGTTTACGATAGGTGGTATATATAGGGAGAGGAAGTGAATGAAAACATTTTAAAAATGATGTTAGGCAGGATTTCAATTATTTTGAGAAAGAGAATGAAATGAAGAATATGGATATTCGGAATGTGCGTAGAAGTAGGTATTGTTGCGGGAATATTTGAGAATCAATATATTCAAATTGATTTAATTGCCAAAATTGATGTCTAGTATTAAACTGTAACATAAATTCTTGTTTCTTTTTGAAAAATTAAGATTTCTGTATATTTTGTTACATTAACTCCGGTAAATCTTGTTAATAGTTAATGTAATCTTCCATTTTGGGAATAATTTCTATTTTCTTCGCGGAAATTTTTTTAAAAATCAATAATTTCAATAAATTTAGAAATGGGCTTCTCAAACGTATAGGGCCAAAGAGTGTTTTTAAAATACAGATAATCGGGCCGGGTCAGATATAAAGATCCGCGTATTTATCCGTTTATGATTTTCTATTCTTTTGTTTTTTTTTTAAATAAGAAAAACTTGGACAGAAATTACACATCAGCACTATTATCCAATGAAATTGCGCAGAGCTAGCGACTTTGCCATGTCACATTTGACGTGGAATAAACGTCATCATTGACGTTGGCAAGGGAGCTTTTCTAAGCCAATCAAATTAAAACAAATCGGATTTTTTTATTAAACTACATTCTCATTTAATATATAAGATATTTAATTATATAATTAATATGTATATTCAGGTTAATTGTGTTAAAGAGTCGTGTGTTGATCGTGACATATATCAAAAATGGGTAGTTATATTTTATCACATAAGAAAGAGACACAATTGTGTTGTTTTAAAACTTATATAAGTTGTTGTAATTAACAAAATAAAGTTTTCAGATTTACTTCTTTTTCTCTTGTCAAGTTTTCCAGATTTTCTTCTCTTTCTTATCTTAAGAAATGTGATCTACGTTTCTTTTCTTATGCACAGTGAAACCCATATTTATCCTCTGTACAAGAAGTAACAACTTCTAATATGATATCAGAGCTTTATTGAATCAAAGACCGACACAAGCACTAAGCGAAACAAAAATTTCTGCAAAGAAAATATATTCAAGTTCAAGCAAAAACAGAGAGGATGACAACGAACATATATTCAAGTGATTCTGGTATTTGATGGAGAAAATTATGATTTCTAACATATTAAGATGAAGACCATCCCAAAGAAAAGAGAATTGTGGAATGTGGTGGAAAACGGTGTTCCAAATTAACCGACAATCAGAAGAGGCACCCAAAGTGGTGCGATTGAAAAATCAGTGGAATGAAGCACCAATGAAAGAGATGATGGTGCTGCAACTCTTGCAAACTGCTGTGACAGATTCATTATTTCCCCGTATAGCACCAGCATCAATTTGAAGGGTGCTTGTGATGCATTGGAGTCTGAGTTTCAAGGAACTGCACATGGAGAAGATCCTCTATTTCTTGGAAAGCAGCATGATTCTCATCATTTGATAGGATTGCATTGCTGTATTCTGTTTGATTGCATGGTATACCCTCTAAATCTTTCCCAAACCTCACAAAAAGATTCATGATTCTTCTGAATAAAACTTGAGATTTTATTTCTTAACCTTGCTGTTCTTGATGAAGAGAAGAACTTCGTTAGAAATGCTCTTTTGCATTGCTCATATGTTGTGACTGATCTTTGAGGTAGAGACTTTTCCCACTGATGAGCTTTGTCTCCTAGAGAAAAATGGAATAACCTCAACTTAAACTGTCCTCACTCACTCCATTCATCTTAGTTAGATCAAAAACTCTATCAAAGTTATCAATGTGATCTAATGGGTCTTCTAATGCCAAGCCTTGGAACCTGTTTGATTGCACCATGTTGATTAAGCCAGACTTGATCTCAAAATTGTTTTCAGGTGTTGGAGCCTGAATCCCATGTCTCTGACCCTGAGCATTTGCTTCATCACCAGCTCCCACAACTGTTCTTGGACGTGGTGGTGGAGCCTGGTGGTTTCCATTACCACCCTGAGCCTGTTGCTCTTGATCCATACCCAACCCCTAAATGTGCACAGCTCTTTCTCTTTGTCTTCTTGCTTGACTTTTGGTGTTTATACCTGAAAACAAAGACAGCACTTGAAAGGTAATCAGTAAAACAAAAGAAAATGAATTGATCTCAAGAAGATCCAAAGTCCTAATGCTAGAATAAACTCTCCAATTGGCAACGGCGCCAAATTGATAGTAGGTTTTTAGCCTACTAAGGTCAATTAACCTCTTGTGTTGTAGCTCTTGAGGGTCAATCCAAATGGAGATTATCTAGACACCTAAGCTATGAGGATCAATTCTTAATCCAAGTCTAATTAAACAGGTTTTGGTAACAAAGAGATCTAAAACTTAAAACAAACAAGAAGCAAGTAATGATTGAGAACTAAACAAGCAAGACAAATAAGAAAAGACTCAAATTCAAAATAAAGAGAAAATTAAACCTCTAGATGTGATCATTGATTAGGGTGCTTTAAATGTTGATTCATGATGCTAAGAAAACAATGCAACACTTGCAATTCTTTAGTCTAGACTTCCAAAGCAGATTAATTTATTCCCATGACAGAAATCCCTTTGCAAATTACTTAATCAAGACTAATTCCCATTAGTGAATACGCAATCAACAAGCATAAGGTTCCAAGTCTAAAAGACCAGACAGTCTCTTTGTGCATAAAATAATATCTAAGATAGACTGAATCTTACACAGAAAGATAAAGCAAGCAATCACATGGTCTCAATTCCAATTAACTTATAACTCTAAACTAGACTAATCCTCTCATGACGACATTAATCTCTATACTAATCCACTTTCAAACCAAATTCTCATTTGTGAAATATGAATCAATAAGCATTAAGAGACAGTTCTAATATGTCATTTATGCATCAAACAGACATTCCCATGTGGTTTAATCAACATAAACCCTTAAGTTAGCTCATTCAGGAATTTCATCAAACACTTTGTGGGTGGAGAAATACCTAAGTTCTAGATCAAGCTTATAATGAAAGATCTAGCATTAAGAGCAGCTAACTAAGCAAAAAAATGAGAATCTAGAACCTAAAAATCATAAATCAAACATCAAAGCACCCTAATCTACACACCTAAAAGCTTTAAAAAAGACTACTCACTAATCATGCTTAACACACCTAATCTTTTGCAAGCGATGATGTTTAACATGATTAGGAGCAAAGATAAGATGATGAGATGATAAGAAACAACTTTAAGATGATTAAATCTGCTAGATATCTCTTGATCAAACTCGTCTTTACACAAAAAAGACAAAGAAAACTAAGAGAGAATGAAAAGTACTTAGGGTTTTTTTCCCAAAAAACTATTTATAGCAAAAGGGTTTGGACCGGGTCAGCCCAGGACAAACTGGGTAATGACCTGGTTCAGCTGGGCCTTGTGTCTGATGTGCTGACACCGGGATGCTTTTGCCAGGTGTGGAGGGCGGTGTTGTGCAGAAAACTTGGACGATGGAGCTAGCACCATGATCCATTTCCTAGGTGTTGGAGCCGTTGTAAAATGAGCAGAACTTCTGTGAGATTTACACGGGGGAGCACACCTGGATAAAGCTTCTCGGTATTGGGAATATTTCTGGAATGTGTGAGCTAACCTTGAGGTTTATATAGCCGGTGTAGAGGTCGGTGTGGCAGAACATGTTGAAACGATGCAATTTACACCTAGGTGCTCTTCTCCGATGTTGTGGCCGATGCTGAACATGAACAAGGATTAGTGCAAGGCTTAACTAGCACCGGGGTGCATTATCTCGGTGTGGTCCTTGGTGTGGGTCTCAATGAAGCAAAATCTTCAAGGTATGTCCAATACTGAGGTCAGTCTCCCCGGTGTTCATCTCGGTGCCATGAACCTCTCTGTACATAAACCATCATAACTTTCTTCTCAGTACTCAGAATCCCAAAATTCCAAATCCAGTAGAAAGGTAGCTCACTCAGCTCCAACATTGGTGAAGACAGTGTTTGCTTCTGGGGAAACGAAGGTCTCCCGGATGGTCGATATTTGAAGTGAACTGGAAAGCTTTAGGAATGACTTCTAGACCTGTTTTCTTTCCAAAAGGTTATCTCCCAGCTCAGAGGTCTAATTTGTGTGATCTCAAGCGTTTTGGATAGAAGACTCAAAGAGATTAAATATTTGTGAAGGCCCCGAAAATTGAATCGAAGGGGAAGAGTAGCATTCTGTGTAATCTTTGAAGTACATCGGATCAGTTTGGAATGCAAGCGAGACAGGTATGTCTTCTATTGGTCATAACTCTCAGCTCACTGATCCGAATCCACTAATTACAACTGTTATGGAACCAAGACTCAATCTTCGCCAACTTTTATGAAGACCACAGAAGCTGAATCGGACGTTAAAGCGCCCCGGACAAGTGATCTTTGAGATGTATTGGTAGAACAGGTTTTAGCCGAGAAACTTCAGCAGCCGGTACGTGCTCAGGCCGAGAGATCCTGCCCGCGTAATGGATTTTAGACGAGAAACATCATCCTGCGGTACAGTCGTTTGCCGATGAACTCCAAAATGCTTCTTTCATTATTTCTGATCCTTTCTCCACCATTTTAACACCTGGTCTCATCTCTCCACTCCAAATAACCTCCAAATGAACCTGTTTAACACTCCAAACCATGCAAAACTCTCTTGGACCTAATGCAAGCTCCTAAGTCCTAAATCAATTCTTAAAGACCCAAAATCTATGCAAATGATATATGATTTGGACTTAAATATGTACACTAAATGATGCATTTTATGAATATATCAGCCATGGATTCTTCATGCCGACGGCTCCTCCTCCAACTGAGGTTGGGCAGTCGGCATTCGCCTTAAATCTATTGATGGTGAAGACTTCGAACAATCATTTCATCTCGGATTTTCGGCCTTGAATAATGAAGCCTTCATCGCTGGACTCAAACTTGTTAAAGGAATCGGCGCTCAGAACGTCCATACATAATGCGATTTTTAGCTGGTGACCAATAAATTCCACGGCGAGTGTGAAGCCAAAAATAATCGAATGGACGTTAATTTGAAGATCGTCAAGGATCGTGTCCCT
This sequence comes from Eutrema salsugineum, assembly GCF_000478725.1. Classification (NCBI taxonomy): domain Eukaryota; kingdom Viridiplantae; phylum Streptophyta; class Magnoliopsida; order Brassicales; family Brassicaceae; genus Eutrema; species Eutrema salsugineum. The sequence goes on along the minus strand of NW_006256829.1, from coordinate 18,110,038 downwards.
GATTTAATAACTTTCGAACTGACAAAGATACTGCAGGAAGAGAATGTCGACGCCTTTGCCACTTTCGATGGACAATCCCAGTCGAAGCAATCGACCAACCTAGCATCGATCGCGCACCAGTATGCAACATCATTACCAGACGCCGTGATTATGAGGCAAATCCAAAGTTATAACCACCGTCGACACGGAAGAAGAAGACCAAGCACCCCGTTCCTGATTTCAGTATTGACACCGAAGCAATCAGCGAAGACAATTTCAATGATGAGGACAAGTCCGAAAGGAAAATATGTACCAATTGATATCAAAGCAAGGAAAGAAGACGAGCCTAAGGATTGGACAATGGAAATCGTTGGTTACATCGGCGATGACACCATTCCAACCGAAAAATGGGCAGCTCAGCGTCTCAAAGCGCGGACAACGCGTTACGTGGTTAACAAAGAAAGTTTGTACAGATGGAGTACCACCGGCATAATGCTGACTTGCATTCGCGGACACGACATCATGGAAGTTATGCAGAAAGTCCACGAAGGTGAAGGAGGAAATCACTCTGGAGCTCGGTCGTTAGCCTTCAAGATCAAGAAAGCGAGATACTACTGGCCCACTATGCTCACCGATTGTGAAAAATATGCTGCTTGATGTGAGAAATGCCAGAGACACGGTCCAGTGATTTATCTTCCGACCGAACTCTCAATGACCTAAACCGTGCCCTACCCCTTTATGCGATGTGCAATGGACATCATCGGACCATTCCACCGATCTACCAGCCAAAAGCAGTACGTGCTGGTTTTCACTGACTACTTCACTAAGTGGATCGAGGCCAAAGCATACCCTGAGATTCATGGCATCAATGTCAAGAAATTTGTCTGAATGTTCATCATCTGCCGACATGGAGCACCATACGAGATCATCACCGACAATGGCACTCAATTTACATCCATCACATTCACAAACTTCTGCGCCAAATGGAAAATCCGGCTAAGTTTTCCCACCCCAAGGTACCCCCAAAGCAATGGACAAGCTGAGGCAACAAAAAGACAACTATTGACGGACTCAAGAAGCGGCTTGATACTGCAAAGGAAACTTGGACTGACGAATTAGATGGTGTTCTTTGGTCTCACCAAACTACGCTCCGACGTTTTACTGGACAATCTACTTTCTTCCTTGCTTACGGAAAAGAAGTTATGTATCCCACCGAACTCAACGTACCCGGTATCTGTTGAACTATGCTCGTTCAGCACCCCAACATCATTAGACACATAATGCTGGATAACCTCAACACGATCGAGGAACAGTGTGAACAAGCACTACTGCATACAGAACTATCAGCAGCTCCCCGCTCGCTACTACAACAAAAAAGTCAAAGGATGCCACTTCGAAGACGGCGACCTCGTCCTTCGAAAAGTATACCAAAATACAGAAGAGATAAACGTCGGCAAACTCGGTGCTTACTGGGAAAGACCTCATCAGGTTATGAAAGTCATCAAGCATGGAGTTTAACAACTTATGAAAATGGACGGCACCCCAATACTGAGGTCGTGGAACTCCATGCATCTCAAATGCTACTATCATTAGTTCGACGAGTTTGCTCTAAAAAAAAAAAAAAATCCGAACTAGTATGTTCACTAGTATGTTCGGAGAACATACCCTTTGTACTTTGGACTATGAATGGCTTGATCCCTTCCCAAGGGTACGTAGGCAGCTCGTTCTCGAGTTCAGCTGTAACATTAATAAAATTTTATTCTAAGGAAAATCTCGAAAGCCGAACTCTCACGTTCACAGTCTTACAACCGAACTCGACGATACTACATCGACTTCTTGGCCAGTTGCTCGATAGCATTCTCCATGAATGCATATTTCAAAAGCCGAGATCCGTCTCGCGAACATCCCCACGGTGCCGTGGTAAAATCTACACGATAAAGTCGGGGCCAGTCCCGCATTAAAATTCCTAAGTCACCAAAAACATTAAGCCAAGCCCATCTCGCACACTTAGATTCGACTTATGAGACATTGAAAATGTATCATTTGTTTACAAGAGTTCAACTTACGCTCTTCCAGCATGAGAAGACTCACTTGTGTCCCCCAAGCCGAGTTCAACTAACTCACACAACTTAAGCCGAACTCTTCTGATTCGCACCTAAGCCGAGTTCTCAACACTCGCAAATTTAAGCCGGATTATCGCTATTCGCACCCGAAATAAATATCAAAGTCCGAACTAACCTAGTTCGCTTTCATACTTAGCATAATTCATGAAAATGCACTTCATTTAAATAAGACAATAAACAATAAGGAAAGTGATGAAAGAAACTCATTACAAGCCCACCGCGGGCAACATGTTCAAACAAAAGCTCACCACAGGCAAATAAGGAAATCCCCTTGGGCAAGTAAACATGAGTTCAAAAATAAATGCCTTATTGGGCAAAAACAGAAGGAAAGATAACGATTAGAGAATCAGTCGGTCCTTGGAGTCTTCAAGGCTGCTGCTTGGTCTACAGGGATAATCGCCTCGTTAGATCCAAACTCGTTCACTTTGGGATTAACCGAGACCACAGCAGGTGCTTCAGACTCTGGTTCCGACAATGGAGATAACCTCTTGTCGCTTTCCTCGAGAGAAGATGCCTCGATCAATTTAAAATCGACCATCGCCGCATCATGATGAGACCGGACCCTAGACACGATATCTTTGGGAATGGTGAAGAGGCATTTCTTCTTCAGATCCTCTACAAACTTAAGATCCCCGTGAGTTGGTTAATCACAAGGTAAGGTTTCTGCGCCTTATCCGTATCATCCAGACATTTGACGATCTTCTCAACCTGACCAGTCGCGTTAGCATGGAAATCGTGATGGTGAGCTCTCTCCTTTGAAACCCTCTCTTGAAGCCACACCTTGTCCGCCTCGAACTCCACGATAAAAGGTTCTAAGCTTCAGATAACTCGGCCTTGGCAGCCTTCAGATCAACTGCATGGTTCAACTCCAACTCAGTAGTCAAGCGCTTCTCGTGCTCTCTAATCTGGTTTTCGAGGTTGGCTTGCTTATGCTGTTCCTTGAACAAGGAATACTCATAATTCACAACTAGGGAGTTCGTCTGGCTGGCAAGCTGAAATAAAACGATACATTGTTAAGTCAAAAGATTTCAAGGTTTTAAAGTAAAGTAAAATTGAACTCACCATTGTGGTTGTATACGCTATCTCCTTGTAGCTATGAGGGAGAAGCAGCTCGGAGATCTTTCGGCTCACCGCCCGAGATCTCGTGGTAGAGGTCAGCACAAGCCTCCTCGTTGTCCACCAGAGGTTCATCCTCGTCGTAGATAAACTGAACTCGAGGCCTCTTACTTGGCCTGGATTGAGAAAAATCCTCCAATGTTGGATCTCGGCTAGGTCTCTTATGAGAGTTTGATGGCTCAGAGTAAGATTGCTAGACTGCAAGTTCTTGAGCCTGGGAGGTCGGAACGACGACTTCCTTTTTACGAGAAGTGCCCTCTCCTTTCTTCGAAGACTTCTTCCTTGAAGACTTCTTTTTCTGAGACTTCTACCGGTCGTTCCCAGCAAGTAGGACCAAGGTCGGTGGAGGAACTTTGCCGAGCACCGCGTCATCTTTTTCGACAGTCGATGCGATCTCACGGTCTCCTCAGCCGGGTTTTCATCTCCGCCAAACAAGTTAGGGATCTCGTCGAGGGATATCAACTTGCAGATGTAGGGTTGGCACGTCTGGATCTCCTAGGAAGGAAAGGATGGGTTTTTCTAGTTCGGCGCTTGGAAGGTCTAGGCTTTAGCTGTTTAACTGGAAAGGGAAATGACGTCAAAACAACAGACTACAAGATAATGAGCAAAAGAGAAATGATACAACCCGAACGTACTGGATCTCCGAGCTCGTCTCTGGAGTATGTCTTCCCACGCGTCTATCCAACGGCGTTTACCGGCTTCACTAAAAGCTTTCTGGAACTCACTTGTCAAGACGGAATTGAGTAGGACGCTGGGAAGATGACAACCTGTGACAGAAAGAGAAACAGTTAAAAACGTTCAGAACCCGCCAATCAGAATAAAATGGTTGGTTCATGTCACTAAGGGAGAGGTCGTTAACTTCAATGAAGAAGTAGTTCGATTCCCAGCCGCTGTACTTGCTGGATTTTGGGCCTGTGATGAGGTCGCGAGCAGGTTTGGCATTGGCAGAAAAGAACCAATGATTCTTTGGGTGGAGGTTTACAGAGAACAGGTCCTCAAATAACTGGTTGGTGGGATCCTTGTTGAGTTCAGAGCAGAGGAGTCGATATCCTGTGTAGTTCGTTATAGAAGCAGCCATCATCTGGGAGAGCGCAACCCAGCGAGAATTGCAGTATCCGAGCAGTCCTGCTAGATGGAGAACCTGAGGTTGCAGGTCGTGAAGTAGTCCCCGTAGACACAAATGAAGCTTCGGGCACACCCCAAGGGTGATCTCTGGCATTGCGAGCGATGTACGCCACTCCTTCTGAAAATCCACCGGCCTCCAATGCAGCTCGGATGGAGTAAGGCGTACTTGAGAACAGACCGAAATTCGAGGGTCAAAACACTTCCCGCGCAGGATCCTTCTTGGCCATGACATCTACCACTTGCACTTCGACCTCATCGTCACCGGCCTCATCTTCGTTTTCACCGACCTCCTCATTGTTGTCTTCAATCTCCTCCTCGTGATATTTGACCTCCTCCTCGTGGTTACCGACTTCCACTTCGTTGTCTCTGATCTCTTACTCGTCAGCGTTCGGAAGAACCTGCACCTCAGTTTCCCTGGAACTCTGAGCTAAATGTTCTGAGCAATCGACCGCAAGAGTAGCTCGGCTAGGTTCAGCCCCAGCCGACATTGAGTTCTTTCGAACTAGGGGTTGGAAGGTTGGGGCATTCGCCGATTTCTCGGATGATTATAAGTATCCGAGAGCTCGGAAGGCTCATGATGATCCTCGAGAAAGATCCCGTGAAAGGAGGAAGAAGAAACATCATTGAAAAAAAAAGTTGGCAGACTTTTTGGATAAAAGGAAAAGAAATTGGAAAAAGATTGAAGAATAGTTTGAATGAAGATCGAAAAATTCAAGCAGATCAGATGAACACATGAGGATCGATCAGAAAATTCAAGCAGATCGGACAAACAGATGAAGATTGATCAGAAAGTTCAAGTAGATCGGCCAAACGGATGAAGATTGATCAGAAAATTCAAAGGAATTGGAAGAAAAACCAATAAACTAAAAACTAGAGAGAGAAATAAAGTTAGAGAGAAGGGAGAGTGGTGTACCTTTTATATGCGAACGAAGAAATGAAGAATGTGAAGCAGACTTCGAGTTGTAAAGGAGGAATAGTAATCATGATGCCTCGATTTTTGCAACGGTTTGGATGTCACGCGACTCTATAAATTAAGGTTTTCGAAGGTCAGAGAAAGTGAACCGTCTGCAGAAGCCAAACTCGATTTGCAACCAGAATTGAACGCCGAATTTGGAATGAGTTCGACAAAGAATAACCCATTTTAGCTAACTTTTGGAGGTGAAAACGGCGGTACAAACCGAGATTGGCATAATTAAGCTCGGTTAACGATGGCGAAATACCTGAGAGAATGGGGCTGGGTGAACTCCTGGGCCGATCTAGGCCCATGAACGTTAAGTCGGTGGAAACCTCCTGAAGGAATAAGGAAAGTTTCCACCTTCGACCTAGAGAAAATGAAACTCTCTAGGGTCCCATATTGGGAAGAGACCTCCTCTAAGACCGACTTAGAGCACATATGAAAGGAGAGAGAAATCAACACCAAAGACACACAAAAATCCTGAGATACCTAGAGATTAAGAGCACTTTAGTCTTTAAACTCCAAGTTCGTTTGAAGCCAATTTACAAACGAACTCAGTTGAATTTTCTCCGATCTCTATCAATAAAACTTTTGATTTAAATTATTGTTTTGCCCTTTTGTGTGATATTATATATCAACAGGCACCAGCACACCGTGTCTCTCCATAGTCAACCTCCTCTTGATACCTATTCTCGATTGGTGCTTCATGGTAGTTGCCGTTGGGGTTGAACTCATAGGTATCTTCTTCATCCGAGCTTGTTTAATCCATGAACTCCATTGATGTTCTCTCTGTTTTCTCTGAGATATTCCTCGACAAACAAGACAAGGAAGAAGATCAAGATGTATCAATGATAAAAGAAAGAAGTAAAGACAAATTAAAAGGAAATTTCTTATCTATTTTTTTGGAAATTGAATTTTGAAAACAAGACTAATGAAAAGGAAACTCCTTTTTTTCTCTCTCTCAAACAAGACACGAAAATTGAATTTCAAGCAAGAAAGATTTACTTTTTATTTGATTTTCTGGTATATATATTTTTTTTTAATAAAAGAGGAAATAAAACAAAACAGAAAATAAATCAAACAAAGGTGAATTTTTATGGGTTTTTGTTTTATAAAACGAAAGCAAACAAAATTGAAACAGATTTTCTTTTTTAGTTTATGAAAACAAAAACTAATAACATGAATCAATAGATAAACAGAGTTGAAACAAAAAAAAAACAATTTGTTTTTATAGATTATACGATTTGGATAAAATAAAATAACAAAACATACAAAAAGAAAATATAGGTTGGGTGAACACAACCTGAGATAAGAGCTTTGGAGCTCTGCTACCAGATGATGTAGGCACTGAATCACATCAATTCTGAATGATCTCTTGATAATCAAAAGCTAACAAACTTTGTGCGGAAGTGGCGATGATAATGAGATAGAAGGTGGTAGAAGTGATTGGCTCTCTCAGTCGGTGGGTTGACTGATTCTCTCAATCAGTGAACGAACAAGTTATTTGAGTTACACAAACAACTAAGTTTGTGGCTTCTGACGAACAGAAGTGAATCACACATTTGTATTCAAAAGAAAAGAATAATTTCTCAAAGAAACAACTTTAAAAGAAAACAAGAAACTTTGTATTTATCTGATTGAAAGGTGAGTTTTAACAATGACAAAGCTGAGGCTTATATAGGACTCGTACAAGAGATTTCTAACAGTATAAAAATCTAAGACAATAAAGAGAAATCAAAACTTGGCGTTGGAATTGAATCCATCCCGGCCAAATAAGGTAAGTGGAGCTGAGCTTGAGTCTTGACAACTTGGGTGCGTAGGATTGGTGTCTTGGGACGTCCAGGTTCACTGAATGTGTGCTCAAGTCGCAGCAGCAGCAAGGATATATCCATAGGAGAGTTAAGACGCCAAGTGTGAACATGTTGAATGAACTGGGATCTAAATAAGAAAGGTCGGTCCATGTGCATCTCCAATTGATCCTTTGTGTTTTTGTAGAAGTAAAGATGCCTAGTAGAGCCTCTGGTTGAATTAGAATGTCTCCTGGTCGCCAAATATACGTTTGAAGTCTCCAAAACCTGGAAGGTTCCAAACAAGGCAAGTCGAGAATCCTCTGATTTAGAAATTAAATTACTTTCCAACAAAAACCGGTCTTGGTGTGAATCAAATTCTCCGTGCTGATGAGTCATATTCCAGACCAAGTCGATTGACAGCTAAATTCCTCTTGGTTTAGTCGGAGTTCTCCAATTAAAGCGCATATGTCCAAATCGGGTAAGTTGAGGATCACCAGATTTATAAACTTAATATCTCCTTCATTTCAACTCCAATTGGACTGATTCTACTTTGAGGTGTGCTCTGGTTGAGTTAAGAATGTAATCCAAGTGTTAGTTGGTCTGGAATACTTGTTCTTGGACTTCATTTGGCCTGGACAAGGCTCGTGGCTCTTTTTGGGTCGAACAGAATCTTCAATAGATTGATTTGAGTGGTCTAATGGCTTCTTGGTGATGGGATATGAGTCTATAAAGAAAAATTAATGACAGCTGTCTCTCGTTTGCCATTAATTTGTTCAACAAGGAGAGATCGTCTCTCCTTTACCCTTGGCTAGACTCTCATGTCTGTTGCACTTAGTTCGTGCAAGTGTTGAGAAGACCATGAGACGTCTTGATGGGTTGATGTCCGCATCAAGTTTACAAACATAATCTTATTACTATTGTATTTTTTTGTTCTCATAAGATTTCCAAGTAAAATTATAGGACCAAACTTGTTGCTCTTGACATAAGAGTTCACATACTCGGCATTTTTTTTTAGTTATTTGGAGGTTCTGGGGCTAAATTCCGTAATCATCTCAGGCTCGAAATCACAACATGTAATATTAGTTTTGTTTCAAGCGTCATTCAATCCTTTGACCTCTAGGCTTTGCCCAAGACCCCTCGGCATGTTTTCCTCATAGAGTACATTGAATTATTGACTCACTGCCATAGAAATCATAAAATTTAAACAAAGTAGTACAAAGAATTATTTAATTACAAAATGTTATCATACTAACTTGAGATTTCTAACTTCAATATCCAACAACTTTGAAGAATTTTCTGAAAAAAAATTCTCCATAATACCATTCACGCCTACAATGTCATCAATTATATCTGTAGCAGAAAAAAATAAAGAAATAAAAATATGAGACTAGTTCAATTTCCAATATCAGAACATGCAGCGACTAAGAAAAATAGCATACCAATAAAAACATCATCAACTATATACTGAGTTAAAATCTCTGCAAATGGGCAGAAATTAAAGGGTGGTTGATTTAGAATCTATTCACACTGCTTTTTATATATCGTAAATTTGTATTTTATTACAACATAATAAAATCAGTAACTAACAATTTTTATAGAATAATAATATAAAATAGTTAAATAACAAAATAATCAGTATTGTAACAAACTAAAAAAAACAACTAATAGAAAGCTTAAGAAAACAGATAATTTTACAGTCAAATTTTTTATAATGGTCAAATTTTAGTGTTTAATAAAAAGAACAATATAATAAGTTTGTTTCATAAAATATATTTTTATATATTATACTCAGAGGTTAGGAAAAATAAATAAAAATTGTGATATCTACGACAGTTTTTAAACCTAAATTATTTTAGAAAGGTATTTAAACTCCTAAAACCTGAATTCCTTCTATTTATAGAAATAGCGAACCAGTCAAAATCATTACAACAATTCTTGAAATCTCTAGCCAAAGTCCCCAACCAATGATTAAAGAAAAGCAGAGATGGTGAGTACCACCCTATATGCCACCTGAATAAGCTGAACAGATGGATTGGAGTTCATATACTCCATGCAACTGCTAAGCTTGAAGATGGATTCATAGAATAGCTTGATAGATTGAGTCGAACCAACTGGATTTTGAAAATAAGCAATTGAAAAAATCCTTCAAAGTACAAAAATAGTTCGAAAAAGTTAAAATATAACCGCAAAAACAGAATGCATTTTTCATTTTTTTCTAAATCCTACAATAAATCCCATGTGTTTAACTAAACAAAAGTGTATAGGAAAATTTTTGATAAGATTTGCATAAACAAAAGCATCTACAGTGAGTGTCTCTCGTAGAGTCTCTCACCATTAAAAAAAAAATAATAAAATGAGAAGAGAGAGAGTGAAATGAGTCTCTAATTTGAGAGACTTTGAGATATTCATAAGAGACTTTTAAATTATGTGTTTCACTGTTATTGGTTATATTTTTTTTTTAATTAAAATTTAAATATAAAATTCAATTTTATTAAAATATTAATATTATTTGAGGAGAGACTCAAATTGATCTTTCACAACTGCAGATGGTCTAAAAACCAAAATGTTTCAGCGACAAAAAATACGAAACACAATCTACAATTTAATTTAAAAACCTCTTTGTAAACAATATTCTTTGTTTTCTTCCGCACACTTTTGTTGTTTTGATCAAAATCCTCAATCCTTCCTCGGCATTATTCTAGAAATCCCAACATAGATCTGACCAGAAAAATATCATTCGTAATAACATAATCTAACATTTTCTAGTCGAGATTCATGGCTAGAAGAATCATTATCTCGAGGGGGGTATTAGGATTATGTAGAGATTATTGGGCCATGATATTTGGGAGAGATCTTGGACTATATATTACGGATTTGGATCAATCCACTCACTGCCAATTAGTTTTGAGTTGGAAGTTTTGAAACTTAACAGTTATCTCGAAAGCTAGTGAAACTAGAAACTGCCGACGTCTCATCCTCTAAGAAAATTTTGCGTCAGCAGGAGTAACTAAAATCCTTGGAATTAAAGCCCTCTCGTCAAAGCTGTTGGTGGGTTTTCTCGTACTCTAGCTTTCATAACGTGATTAGCCAAATGATTCATAATAGCCGCATGCCATTGTACAAACCACATTTCGGGTCAGTGTTCTTAAACAAAATAATTAGGGCACTGATCTTTAAAACCAATTTATTAGGCAAACACAAAACCTTGACGATGTTTAAGAACTCCTTAGTAAACCATGTCATTTGGATGACTTGTGTTTGTAGACTCCGCACTATCTTCACTAAAAAACAACATTGTCAGCAGGCTCGATACTATCAGAACTCAAATAAACTCTTTTGCATTAACCGAAAACAGAGACAAATATTATATCACAGATCAAAGGACAAATGTAGCTAATAACACATATCGACAAGCAATGGATAATGCTACATGATAATTGTGAAATCATATAAATTAGTTTGAGCAAATGTAACTCGTTCCCTAAAAAAATCGGGTTCAGTTATTGTGGCAAATGATTTACCATATATTTCTTTAACTATCATCTTGCCCTCTATTGTCACAATCTTTTATCAACAAGTCTTCAGAAATATATATTTATTTCTCACCATCATTGGTTTGTTGATTCTTCCATCGCAAATTTCCAAAGTCTACTTTGAAAAATAACTAAATCGTCTGAATTGTTCTCATTTACACCCGCATGAAACCTCATGTTTTTGTAAATCTTAGAATCTTAGAATTGTCCCAAATCTCTGATGGACTCAGAGAACCCAAAAAAATGTTTCAGTTCGACCGACATCAGAAAGTACCTGTTGAAATCACCTCCATTAACAATAACCTTACCCTTAAAAGGCTCCACATTTTAATATATCACGCATACTCCTATATGATGTCTTGTAACAAAATTCACTCATCATTGGAGTCTCGTCCCAAATTACGATGTCATCTGGCTTGGGCATCTCATTAAAATTAGTAAGAGAAGTTCCATTGTTACACATCAATTTTTGGGCAATTGCAGTTATAAACTAACAAAAATTTAATATTTAAATGAATAACCATATAAAGAAGATGGTTACTATATTCTCTGTATTATATACAATATATATAAGTATACTCTTTAACATCTCCACTCGTAGAACATAATATATTAACTTTAATCTAGCTGTTGGTTTTAACTCATCCACATAAATCAGTTGTTCAAAAACAAAAACAAAAAGGTTTGGGAAAGAACTTTTAAACTTGCGATAAAGCTTTTTCTTTCAATTCTGGGTTTGGATTTGGGTTTGTACTCCTCAGCGACATCAACAATTCTGGATTTGGGTTTGTACTCCTCGACGACATCATCAATTCTGGGTTTGGATTTGGATTTCTTGAATTCTGGGTTTGGGTTTATATTATGATTTCGATTTCGATTTTGGGTTTGGGTTTATTGTTGGTTCTTGTCGACATCATCGCAGAAAGACATAGGATGATATCGACGATTCTGGGTTATGGGTTCTGTGATTGGAGACTGAAATCATCGAAATTTTTGGGTTTCAAATTAAATAAAATTAAAAGTTCTATTTTAGGGTTTTTACTAAATAGACAATAGACTGACTATATGTAGTTTACATAGAATGACTATATGTGAATCATTTTTAAATATATATGTGTTTTCTATGTATACATACATGAATGGGCTTTCTATTGATAGGATTTTCTATAGATTGTCTATATGTACATAGAAATTTTGTATGACTCTTTGAATGTATGTTTTTATTGTATCTAATAGTCTATTTAACTTGATGTCTTCTTCTCATTTTTTTAAAGTGTTGCGATGGTAGATTTAGGCTTGCTGGAAAGAATGTTCATGGCAGATGTAGTTTACATAGATTGTCTATATTGACACAAATCAGTAATAGTAGATAATGCGTGCGTGCGGCACGTCTGTGAATACATTCTCTTTCCTTTTTTTTTACCACTCTTATCCACAAGGTTATTTTCGTCTCAAAATCATACACAGTGTTACTTGCTTTATTATGTGATCTTCATGGTTATTTTCTTCATCACTTAACGAATTTTGGTTATTCATTTAATTATCCCTCAATTTTTCTATCTCAGATAAAGCAACTTTTTTTATTTGATCTTAAGATAATACTAATGAGAATAGACTACAACAACCTATGTGAAGTCAAAAAAAAAAAAAGAAAAAAAAGCAATCTATGTTAAGAGTTGAGTCTTTGTCACGAGTATAATAGCAAAATATAGTATGGTTTTTATTATGGTTCTCAATATATTTATTATTCTAATATTTTTTCTTGGTTTTATGTTTAGAGGTAAACATACCTACAACCATTTAGAATTTTTAACGTTTTGTATAACAAATTTTAAATGAAAACATGTGATAAACAATAAGCATTCGGAAATTGAATAAATTAAATCAGATCTGTAGCTGAAGTTGTGACATCCCAAAGTTATGAGCCCAAAATCCATCAAACCCAAAAAAAAAAGGAGAAATAAAGCCGTAAGTGTAAGTAATGACATTTTTGTCATTTTTTCCTCCACCCTAGCTCTAAGGAGCTCGACCCCCTCCCTTTATTAAGGGCCAGCCACATTCCTTTAAGAGACAAAGAGTTAACGCAGTGGAACTCTCTAAAAACCTCTGCAACCTCAGTTTAATATTGTGTCTGAGTGAGGGTTTTTCTGTGTCATTTTCTAGCAACTCAGATCGAGCTAGGTGCCGATCTTTATACCTCTGGAAAGATCTTGATGCAAGGAATTCATAGCAGTTTACAGATAGAAAATCCGAGGTAAGCTCTGTTTTTTATGTGAGCTGAAAATTGGTGAAAAATCATTTGTTTCTGCAAATCTGATTTTTCCAGTTTTGCAGTGCCAACTTTGGAGAGGATATGCCATCGATCCAGAAGGACCCAGATACCGATCCATATACCGATCTGTAGATCTCGGATCTCTCTGTCCAGATCAACTTTCAGATCCAGATTCCGAGGTAAATTTCGAAAGTTATCGCTGTATCTTCTCGGTCAAGAAACAGCCTGGACCTGCGAATCTGAAATCCTAGTTTTTGTGTTGTGTGTATCACAGGGCTTGGATACCAACTTCTTTTCTTCAGACTCGACTTTGTGGTTTTTTTTAAGGTGAGGACTAGTTAATAGATTCAGTTGATGCATTAGCTGGTCTAGTGATAAGTGTATGCTTGGTGTAAATATTGAATTTGGTTGATAATTGATGATTGTTAATTGATGGTTGATGAATGATACTAGAGCTTAGAGAAAGTTTTGAGTTGCCTGATTGATAGGTTGTTAGAATTTGTTATTGTACTGCTGTGAACATAATTGTTTACGGTTTTGTTTGACGGTCTACAGTGAATGATTGAATATTGTGAAGCTGTAGTGATCGAGAAAGGGCTGAAGAGTCATAGTCAAGCCCTGTTGAGGGTGGTGGCACCGGTAACTTGTCAAGCCCAAAAGGAGTGGCGGCAGAGAATGAGTACCATTGACAGAAGTTCTTTGGGAATGTGTTATAAAATCTCTAGGTTGATTGCTATGATTGAGTGATTATCTGATTAAGAAATATTAGAATTATACTATATGATAAAATTAGTTATTATACTTTAGGTTGAATGTTGCGAGGGTTCAATGTCTATATTATGAATACTCGTATTACTATATCATATAATGTGTGTTATGAATCTTGTGTGCTCCTTAAATGCACCCTCACTGAGTATTTTTCCCTGAATACTCACCCCTCTCTTCTTTTTCAGGTGAGACCGAAGAGTAGTACTTGTAGCAGTTGATGCGGTGTTGTTTCCAGACCATGGGCGTATTTTATTTAATAATTCTTAATAAAGATTTTAATTATATTTATTTTAATTTTTCTTCAAAAATTTAACATTTGGTTTATTGTTAAGAAGTTTTGAGTTCTCGGTTTATTTATTTTTAGTAAAGAATTTTAGAAAATAATTAATTATTTAATGAGTTCGTTATTCTTTTAAAAGCCGTTAGATGAGTGTAAATCATTAGGTTTAAATTACAAGATTAAGGTGTCTCAATTTGGTATCAGAGCGTAAGGTTAGTCAACCAGTTCTGATCCGGATGGCGTCTTGGGACAGTGTCTTAAATATAAAAAGTATTTATTTTCTAATTTCAAAATTTCTTTTATTTTTTTTTAAAGAATTGCTTCATCTTTTTTTTTTGGTCTAATATTTTATTTTTAATTATTATATTCATAACTATTTTTTTATGGAGATTAGAGAGTAGGGAAACAACAACCACGACCTGATTAAATCTTCTTTGATTCTCTAGGTTAAAGATCTGATCCGTGTTTCTTCCATAATGGGCCAAGATTAAGTTCAATAGCTGAAGACTCCATCATTGATAAGATAGAATGGAATCCAGGAGAGGCATGGGATCGACTGCATAGCATATCCGTTGGGATGTCACGGTGAAATGATTTGGAAGAACGCAAAGGTGGGTTCCATAACTAAGTGGGAGAGAGGCAGTTCCGAATTTGAGGAAGAAATCTATTTCAAGTGAGGGAGTTTGTGACATCCCAATAATATCATTAAGGGCAAAAAGGGATATTTGTTTAGAAAAACCCTAACCCAGGAAGCCTCATCTCTTACTCTATATATAGAGTGAGCTCGTGGCATAGAAAGAACAGAGAGATCAGAGCGGTGAAGCCCTGCCGAAGTCACGTTTGAGCAGCCACCATCAAAACAGCTCAAAAGAGAAGTCACTGCAGCAATCTAGAAGGCTGATCCAACGTATTTTGGCGTAAGAGATAATCGGTTGGCCAAATCTAGCTACAGCCACAAGTGGATCATTATTTGGAGTTTTCTTCTAAAAGTTATGAGTGTTTTCCGGAGCCATATTTACAAGGATCCAATCCGCGAGCAGCCAAATTGCGATGCGTTTTTCCGGCGATCTAGGAAGTTACAGATGACGATCTACATACCGGCGTGAAGATCTTCAATCCATCTTTCCAGATCAATCTTCTAATAATTATTCTGAGCTGTGACCAGAAAGTTATGAGCATTTTCTTGTCTTGTATCAAATCTGTCCAAAGGTGAATCGGGTTTGCTATTCTTCATCAAGTGGCAAAGGTGAGGACTAGATGTGGATTCCTAAGATGCCTTATTTGAAGTAGGAATATGTGTATGTTTGATATAGGTAATAGATATGATTGTTGTTTGTTGTATTGAAAAATGATTGATGCATAATTATGTGAAGTAGATGTTTGCTAGGCGTGTTAGCACGATTGTTTTCTGCCGGCGTCATGGGTGTTGAACCATGTAGCACGGTATTGTTTGTTGGCTACACAAAAGACATGATGAGAAGTGTAGTGCCATGGTTCCACAAAGGATTCGTCAGTGAATGAGCCAAACAGCTGACGAGCTGCAGATGTTAATAAAAAGAAAAGTAAAGGAGAATGAGTACCTTAGACTAAGGTCTTCAGAAATGTGATATATTATTGTTAGGATGATTGACTTGAAGTGAATTATTGCATATAGAAATGATTGTTTCATGACATGTAGGACTGTATTAAGAACATATAGGTTGTTATGTGTTTATTGCTTATAATGTACATACTCGTTATTACTGTTTTAATTAATGTATCTAAGAATCATGTGTGTTCCAAAAGCACACCTTCACTGAGTATTTCCCCAAATACTCAGCCCTCTTTTTTTTTCAGACGAGACCAACGAGTAGTACTTGTAGCAGTCGTTGTTGTGTTACGTCCGTCCGGATCCAGGAGTCATGGGCACATTTTGAGTTCTTTTTATTTTTTTTCTTATTTGTTAAAAAATTTCGAGTTTTCCAATTTGATTTTTCTATTTTATATATTTAATTCAATATTTAATGAGTTAATTATTATTTTTTAAAATAAAAACTGTTAAATAAAAGAGTGTAAATCAAGTTAAATTTAATTTATGTAATTAGGGTGTCTCAAAAATGCATTTTGATCTCGTCTTCATTATCATTTTCACCAACATCCGCTAGCACATAGGCAGACCCTTTTGGTAATATATTGATGAGCTGTGATTTATAGCCCATGTTCTAAAATTTATAAACTCTAATCCACAAGTGCAAAAGTACGTTTGCAGGACTTAAGATGTCAGTCCATAGAGGATCTCCGCCTTGTCTGTGTTGGGATATCAATCCAAGTCCCATATTGGAAGTTTAGACTAATATAATCTAGTATATAAGTAATATGTCCAATAGTTTAATATGAGGCACTTTGGAAAAGAACCCAAAAATAAATCCGTGCGGGCTTTGCCACATGGGCCCAAAGCGGACAATATCATACTAATAGGGAGTTGGACATAAGCTTGAAAAGCCCAACAATTGGTATCAGAGCGAGGTTCTGGAAAAGGTGGATCTGGACAAATGGGTGTGGGCTGTGTGTTCGGTGTAGGATGGCAAAGCCCGCACGAATTTATTTTTGGGTTTCTTCCCAAAAAGCCTCATACTAAACTGTTGAACATCTTGCTTATATACTAGACCGTATTGGTCTAAACTTCCAGTGTGGGACTTGGATTAATATCCCAACAATTTTTCTCTTAAACCAAGAACCACACAAACCCGTGGCCTCCAACCTCCTGTGAAACTTGCTACCCATCATATACCACCGTACGCACCAACGAAACTCTTCTCTAGCCCTTGCGCAACCATTAAGAAGACTTTCGATACAAGGCACCAGCACCCCAATCGCAAGATCACCTTGAGGGCTCTCTCTTCTACACTGAACACATAGCCCACACTCACTTATCCAGATCCACTTTTTCCAGAACCTTTCTCTGATACCAATTGTTGGATATAGACTTGAAAAGCCCAACAATTGGTATCAGAGCGGGGTTCTAGAAAAGGTGGATCTGGACAAGTGGGTGTGGGCTGTGTGTTCGGTGTAGGAGAGAAAGCCTTCAAGGTGACCTTGCGATTGGGGTACTGGTGCCTTGTATCGAAAGTCTTCCTAACGGTTTCGCAAGGGTTAGGAGAAGAGTTTCGTTGGTGCGTATCGCGGTACATGATGGGTGCCAAGTTTTGCAGGAGGTTGGGAGGCCACGGGTTTGTATGATTCTTGGTTTGAGGGAAGGATTGTTGGGATATTAATCCAAGTACCATATCGGAAGTTTAGACCAATATGGTCTAGTATATAAGCAAGATGTCCAACAGTTTAGTATGAGGCATTTTGGTAAGAAACCCAAAAATAAATCGGTGCGGGCTTTGCCACTTGGGCCAAAGCGGATAATAGCATACTAATAAGGAGTTGGATATGGACTTGAAAAGCCCAACAATCTGCTAAACTCAAAAGTCAGTTAGTAGCACGTTAAGACAAAGTGTTTTTGAGAGTGTCACAAAAATCAGTATTCATAGAGAAAGAAAGTAAAATCGGTTGCAAACTATAAGGATAAAATAAGGTTAAAAAAACTATAAAGATGAAACGCTGGGTTTAAACGGATATTGCAAAGGTATAATTTGATTCAACAAGTTAATAAAGTTTCTAAGTATTTCTAAATCAAATTTCCTGAAACTCGAACAGAAAATTTTTGTTAACCTTCTTTCATATGAAAGCTCACTCAGAGCGCTATCTTTCCACCAAAATTCATCTGAAACAAAGTTTAGGAAGCCTTCCATCGTGTGCTAAATTAATCAGTCCAATTGGAAAGAGTGCATATCTTGGAATTTGGGCATCTTTTGATGTTTTGGACTTGGGAACATGTCTGAAGCATGATGTACCCTTCTTTTTCTCATTTTAACATTATTTTGATTGTTTACCTGCGTAGACTCAATATATCAAAAATATGAGAATACCACAAAACCATTCAAAAACTCTAGAATAAAATACTAAAAATTATTTAAAAAACACTTTAAATAGATATATATCAATATGAAACCTCAAATTTGAGGTTTTGAATATTAATGCCTCAAATTTACTGTTTCACTATTCAAAACTTAAAATATAAGATTTTGAGGTTTTCTTTGGAGGACATAAAACTTCCAAATTCAAGTTATAGAATATCTCTTTGAAATATTTTTAAGCCATCGCGGTTATCGTATCATAAAAAGTTGAATATGCTCAATGTAAATATGATACATATACGAATTCTAACTCACTAGATTACAACATCAATTCAAGAAGAATAAGGAGAGCACAGAAGAAAAAGAAAAAACATGATTGGAATGATCTTGTGATAGAAGACAATCAGATAAAAGTTCCACCCTTATGCTCATGTTTCCCTTCTCAACATTACAGAATGCTCATGATTTTTCTTCCTATTCACCTTTAAATAAAACAGTGCAGTGGTAACCATATATGATTCTTGGGTTTAAAACATTGAACTTTTGATTAAATGGTCTAGGGTCGCAGTACTTGAGGAACAGCAAGAGGATAACACATAAATGTTTGAGGATGAGAGTGATGGATTACATACTTTATTCTAGAATACAAAACTCACAACACCGTCGAGAGATAAACAAGTTATGCATGTGAATAGCCACTCAGGAGTTCTGAACGCAGAACAAAATTTTGCTATCAAGAGAAGAAGCTTTATCAAAAAAAAAAAACTATCAAGAGACTAAGAGGAGGATAAAATTGATCTGAAGTGGAATTAGTTGGAGATAATTGTTAAATAAGTTGTAGCAACGACTGGGTGTGACCTCCCTGATCGAACCGACCTTGAGTAGTCTATCGACTTCGTCGTTTACTGCCTTAGCTCGGTCCGGATGTTATCTGTAAGTCTATCCCAGGCATGTCCTCTGTGGACCACGCGAAGGTTGTGGTATTATCTTTAAGGAACTTTGTGAGCTCGTCGGGGACAGAGCTTGAAAGCTCTGACCCGATGTTGACCACCCGTTTGGGGTGTTTGTCATCAATACAGACTGGAACAACCAGGTCCTTGCGCGGACCACGAGTCGTAGGGTCGTTCCCTTGCTTAGTCTGCTGTTCGGCGAGCTCATCTTGTTTCTGTAATTGCTACAAGGGGAAACTGCTCGATTTGTTTGTGACTAGTCATGTAGCAGATTCTGGAGGCTCGCTGGCTTCCGCGGACAGTTTTGACTCATTCAGCTGTTGAGAACTTCACACATTGGTGGTATGTAGAAAGTAACGCTCTCATATTGTAGAGCCAGGATCTTTCGAGTATGGCGTTGTAGGGGCCGGAGCGATCTACAACTTCGAAGATTGTCAGTTGCTGAACTCCGCCGGCTACTACCGGGAGTGTGATAGTTTCAATAGAGTTGGTGGTTTCTCCTGCAAAACCGGTAAGTGGTAATTTGGTGCCACATAGAGTGTCATCACCGTAACCCATTTGTTTGTATGTGTTATAGAATAGCACGTCGACGGAGATTCCAGTATCGATCATTATCCTGGATAGCTCGCACCCCCCAACGTCAAGACGAACTACAAGAGCATCATTATGGGATTTTTCTAGGTTGAGCGTTTCGCTATACAGGTAGGTTATCTTGTGGTCGGGACTTTGAAGGGGAGCGGTTCCCGCATGTCGGTCCCGACCCTTCTTTGGTAGGGTTTTATGGAATTTACCAAATTTCAGCAGAATTTTGAGCCTCCGGATATGAAATCTATGCGTTTTGGCCAGTGTTGCTAGAAAAGATCCAAGACTCACGATAGTTTGCGAAGTTCTGGTTTTGCGACCTTGCGAACTTCTAGCTGTTAACTAACAGCCTGCGAGCTAGCGTCTTTTTTGGGAGCAGGTGATGGAGAGATCACTGACTTCATAGATCTCCCGCACCGAGTGAACCCTTGGAATATGAGATATATCCTCTTTTTAGGGGCAGGAGCGGGGTAGTTCGAATTTTCCTCTGCGGGAGCTTGCTCCCTTTTCTTTTTGGAGGTTTTCTTGGTTTTGGTTGCAGAATTTGCTTGCATCATAGGTGGATTTCTTCTCCTTTTTAGATGAGTTCCCGATGGCGAAAGCATGCAACCCCTTGCCGCCGGATCTTTTTTGGCCGCCTTTTTCGCAGCAGTGAGGTTGGGTGTTAGTAGCCCGGCTTCGAATTGCTCCCGGAAGAAATTTTGCTCCTCCTCGTAGTGAACGGAACTCAAGGCCCTGTGCAGGGAATCGTCTAGAGACACTGGACAGCAAACTGATAGTTCCTGTCGGAAGGGTGAATCGAACCAAAGTCCTTGTTTGAGTGCGGAGAGTGCTACTCCCTCGTTTAGGTCGGATATTGTGGATTTAATTTCTTTGCACCTAGTCAAGTAGGATCGCAGGAATTCTTGGTAATTCTGTTTACAATTCCACAGGTCAGCTTCCATAGCTTTGGATACCATGAATACCGAATATTGCTTAAGGAAGGCCAAAGCAAGTTGTGTGAAATTATCGATGGATCCTTCTTCTAGTCCGACGAACCATTCTAGAGCGTGTCCGACTAAGTTTTCTGCGAAGAGCCGTCAAAAGCCTGCTTTTTTTCTTAATCGTTTAGGTGAGCCCGGGCTACGGCTAGCCTGAAAGCTCTGAAGTGAGCTAGGGGATCTGTAGTTCTGTTGTATTCTGGGAAACGCATTTTTCTCGTGTCCCTGATCTTGGTGTTATCTATGTGGTTGGTGAAGGGAGTTCTCCGAGTTTCTTCCAACACGCGATCTTTGTCAGAGGCTGAGCTCGTAGCTTTATGCACAGCCGAGTACATACGTCTGAGCTCTGCGTTGTTTGCTTCGATGTATCGCTGGAGAGCATCAAAGTTGGTTATGGATCTTGGATCTATGATAGTCGGGGCAGTGAATTTCGACAGTGGTTGACCGCATGTGCTCCTTTGCCGGCGAATTCCGGATAGGAAGGTTTCGTAAGTTGTCTGTTCTTCGTTAGATCGCCTAATTCATAGGTTTGGGAGAGTCAAATTACGACCTGGCGACCTAACTTTGGTCGGTGATGGTGGCGACAGTGGATCACGAAGATCGTCTGCTGCAGCCGTTCCGTTTTCGGCTTGTCCGGATCCAAAGATTGGTCGATGGTGGACTATCGAACTAAACATCTGGTTGATGTTAGTTCGACGGGTTGTAACGAACTGCGTTCACAGATTTTCGATCGCAATCTGTTCGAACTCCATGCGAGAGATTGGAGCTTTGATCTTCGTCTTCGGATAGATCGGCTGAGTCCTCGCCTTGAGTTTGGATTGGTTTTGCCCGCTCTCGCCGTATATCGGCTATCTCTTTCTTGTTTCATGCGAGGATAACTCATTGTTTGCGGGCTTGTTCCGCCAGAAAGGATAGCATCCTTCGGAATTCCGACAGGTCGTCGCTGGTTACTGTCTGAGACGATCCAGCTCGGATTGGTTCAGTTTGATCCGAACTAGTGGATCTGACTGGTGGAATTCTGGGTTTCATCCAAGTCAGCAAATACGTGAACATTGGAGCCGTTGTGGACTCTGAGCGCGTCACGGCGGGCATGCCGATAGTCTGTGTCGCACTCAAAGTACCAGTTTGAGTCGAGCTGGTTATCGGATGTGCGACACTTGACTCGTTCGTCTGTTTCTGGGCGGACGAGCTATGTGGATTGATGATTTCGATACTTCCAGATCGGTTTGTGATGCTAGGGTTTAGTGCAAGGCCGGAGCTTGTCTTTGGGCCAGATGTCTCAGTGTTTCTGGGATCCATTTCGTTCTTACTTGTCTTTGAGATCGGTCTCTGGTGTAAGAATTTATTTTTGTATGTTCCCCACAGTCAGCACCAAAATCTGGATCATAAAATCCACACTCAAGAATTCAGTGTGATGCTTTATTGCTGAAGATTTTGGGCAAGAACTTCAATAAGATCAATGTAAAAGAAGACAACGTTCGACAAATTGGATTTTGTATTGATCTAAAAATGTGTTTACAAAGTGCTTTTGTTAGCTGGAATCGGAATGCTTTTTACAATGTGTTAAACTCCTATTTATACTAGTTTGTCGAGCCGAATAACTCCGAGATTTCCGGGTTGATACGTTATCCTCTTCTCCGAGATCTCCGCGTTCACTTATCCACATCTCCTCGTTGTCTTAGTCTGACTCGCGCCGAGCATATTCCTGGAAAACGCTTACTCTCCCATGTTTGTGGGCTCGAAGGCCCGAAGTACCATTGTAATAGCCTGTTCGTGGTGTGGGCCGGATTTGGGATAAATCTAACACCAACACTACGAGACACGAATCTGTCTTTTTATCATTTCAACTTTCATACCTTATTGCAAATCGTGCATCCCAAATCCGCCTTGTGTGAGATAGAAACACTTTAAATTCCCACTACAAGGAAACAATGCAGGATCGCTGCCTTCCTTTAAACTTTCTAATGGATTTTGATGACCTCATATCCGTCAGAAATCATCAGTTGGAACATTCTAATGTGTAAAAGATCTGAGGATGATGTAGCCGTTTGAGCAAGAAATTTCCCATATATATGATTCCACTCTCATTCACAACATAAGCAGATTCCTCCGTTAACATTACATACGGCCAAGTTGTTTTCATTTATTTCTCGGTTGACTTTATTTAGGATTATTTGAGTAACTCACATAATTTTTTTTCCAAAAAGTACGTCCAACTTTACGACTTTCGAAATGAACAAACGACAGAAGAATCTAACTAATTAATTACCTTTCATAACTAATAATCATATATGATGTCTTATTAGGAGATGAATGATAGACGACTATGTTATGATTTTTTATGATTGTCATGTTTTGTTCCCATTTCGTCTCATCCCTTCGAGCTTTTAGATTAAAAACATTTTTGTACAACGATTTTAATTTCCATCCTGCGTTTATTTTAACAAAGTCGATCCTGTCCTGAATTCACGTGCCCACCCCTAGGTACATCTAAGGGGAAAACACACTTTGTAAGTTAAACTTATTCCAAATTGAAGTTGATATTATCTCCTTCCCACGTGAGAGAACTGATCGAATATGCATCTCCATGATGCCTTTCACGAACCAGATGAGAAGTAGCTCACGGAGTGTCACAAGGGAACGAGACGTGACAGCTGGTGACATGGAGCTGAACTGGAGTCGGAAGCTGAGCTGGACAAGCCAAAATGTGAGTCTCAAAATTGTAGCTGAGCTTGACGAGCATCAGATAGTGAAGTATGGAAGACTTCTTTGATCTTAGGAGAAGAATAAGGAAGTATGAGATATTCTTGAAGATTCGGTGTGATCTTCAAGGCGAGTAGAGGTTAGGGTTAGGTACAAGTTTATTAAGTAAAAATAGACGTGTTCAAGTATCATAGATGCTTAACACAACTGAGAGAGAATTCTTATCATAGGGTGAGTGATTGCTTGTGAGAGATCATAAGCTGAGGGCTAAGGGATTCTATCGAAAGATTCTTGGATCAAATATAGATCCTAGAAGAGGTGAGACAAAAACGGCAAATCAAAGTTTGTGTTAAGTTTATCTTAAAACGTGTTAAGGGTTAAACTTGTATGGTGACTTAAAAGATTTAGTAGAAATATATTTTTGTGTAGAAAACTCTATGTGTTCTGTTATGTTTTAGTTCCTGTGCCATAGCTCTAGCATTTTAATTAATTATCAGAGCAGTCATCACCAGACGAGAAGTAGTTCATAGAATGTCACAAGAGAGCAAGACTCAATATTTGGTGACCTGGAGCTGAACTCTCTGGTAGTTGAGCTGGACAAGCCAAGATGTGAGTCACAAAAGTTGTACCTGAATTGGACGAGTATCGTGGTGACGATATTAAATTTTTGAAGATTTTCGTAATTTTAGAAGTATAAGGAAGTACTTTGACCAAAAAAAAAAAAAAAGAAGTATAAGGAAGTATGAGATATTCTTGAAGATTCGGTGTGATCTTCAAGGCTAGTATAGGCTAAGGTTAGTCGTAAGTCTATTAGGTCTTAATAGACGTGTTGAAGCATCATGCTTAACATAACTGAGAGAGAATTTTTAGCATAGGATGAGTAATTGTCTGGTAAGAGATTATAAGTTAAAAGTTAAAGAAATTCTATTAAGAGGTTCTTGGATTAAGTATAGATCCTAAAATAGATGAGACTAGAACAATAAATCAATGTGAGTCTTGAGTTTGTTTTAAACCGTTGAAGGTTAAACTTGTATGGTAACTTAATAGATTTACTAGTAATATATTTTTGTATAGAGAAAATTTTTTGTTGCGTTGTGTTTTAGTTCATGTGTCGTAACGCTTGCATTTTCACTGATAAGATAAATCTAAGTTATTTGTTGTCCTAGAAAATAGAAAAAGCATAAAGCTTACAAGTTTGGTTTAGCTTCAAAACTTCCTAGAGTGAAGAAAGCGTGGCAGTCTTGACTAAATCTTTACAGTGTCATTCAATGTCCCTTAGCATACTATCATTTTTACGTCACAATACATGAAATTATCATATACAGTGTACCAATTGTTTCGCCCATTAAATTTTGATATACAGTAAAAACTCTATAATTAATAATGTTGGGATTTTGATATTTTATTAATTTATAGAGTTATTAATTTATAGATTTCAAAAAAAATATTGTTTATTTTTTATTAATTTACTTTTTTTTTAAACAAAATTATAATCTTTAAAAAATTCTTTCTAAAATTAAAAATAAGTTCTAAAAAGATTTTCATTTAAAAAAAACATCATTAAATTCATATTTCAGTAGGATTATCTCACTTATATGTTTATATCAAATTTTGTTTATAATATTTATTAATTTATATTATCAATGGGACCAAATATTTATATAGGAGTTTTGTTAAAATTATTATCTTATTATCTTAGCGAATTGTATCATATTTTGAACTGGTCCAATTTAAAACCATAAAAATTTATTAATTTATCGTGTTTATTAATTTATCGAGTATTAATTTATAGCGTTTATACTGTATAGCCTATTGACCCGTGTGGCAATTTTGTTTCAAATATAAATGACTTAATTCCCCAGCAAGAGATCATATCCAGAAAAAACACTACTTTACTCTCATCATTTGTAGCTCCTCAAGGTGGCAAACCAAGGAGAACACGAAGAGTCCAGGGCCAATAACCCTGAGGGAATCAAACCAGAAGCTAATGATGTCTACAGTTTTGAAGAAGACCCTGTGGTTGGGAGGTTCAATAGGTTTGGTACAGAGATGTCTGCCATGGTCTCCGCTTTGACACAGGTTGTTTCTGCTCGCTCTCTAACATCTTCTTCATTTGAGACTCAAGGAACCAACTCTTCTTCCTCTTCCGTTGGACATGAGAGAAGAAAGCTTGGAATCAATTCAGCTATTCCCTTGTCAACATCGTCGCTCGATCGGGTAGAGTCATTCCATAGTCCGATCGGTAAAGTCTATATGTAAAATCTCTTCTCCTTTTTTTTTGTTAACCGGTCCATAGTTTTTATTTATAATCTTTGTTTTCAAATTGTTATATTTTCTTTTCATATCAGTATAGTTATATATCAAAGTACGCAGCCATGTGGTGAACACATAGCGAACTATTCTTTCGCCTTTTACTAAAAAAAGTTATATATCAAAGTTTTCCATTATAATGCATGCATGTGGTTGTGTTATGTTTGCGCTTATATACTTCGTATCCGTAAAAATATTGTAATTTAAAGATACTAAACAAAAGTTTTCACGTATAAATACATAAAATATCATTTAAAACAATCGTGGATTTAATCGTTCTTTGTACAGAAGAATCCACAAGCAAAGCGTTACCTGAAGAAGTGAAGGAGAATAGGAGGAGATACAGAGGAGTAAGGCAAAGACCGTGGGGAAAATGGGCGGCTGAGATACGCGATCCACATAAGGCCGTTAGAGTTTGGCTCGGGACGTTTGATACAGCAGAAGCAGCCGCTAGAGCCTATGACGAAGCTGCACTCAGATTCCGTGGAAATAAAGCAAAGCTCAATTTCCCGGAGGATGTAAGGATTCTTCCGCCTCGTCTTCCTGCTCCTCGGCCCCCTTCTCCTCTTCTGTCATCTGCAACAGTGAAGGATGTAGGAAAAAAGGATATGAGGGATTATTGGAGTTATTTCCAGTTGTTGCAGACCTCAGACCAACGGACACTTTTCGGGCGAGGACAAGAAGAGAGTACCAACGTATTGAAACATTCACCAACGGAACGATCTCTGCCTCCTTCAAGTTCTGGTCCAAGTTCCTCTGATTTTCCAGGACCTTCATCGGGCTAATACATTTTTGAGTTTTGATAAAAAAAAATGTAAGAATGGTTTACAAAACATTTAAATAAATAAGTTATAAGAAAGAATGATTATTATGTCTGTATAATTGTAAATTTAAGTGTCATCAAAAATTTTATTTCCAAGATATTACTTCATTACATCAGTTTTACAACTGCTCCGTTGATGTCATTCCAAAATTTCTTCAAACGATTTTATATTGGTTATACTCACAAATATAAAAATAAAGATATATGTTAAGTTTAGAATCAAATAATTCTGTATTTTGATCGTATTTGCAAGAAAGAAATCAAAAAATTAAAGCAGAGTTAGGCGAGAGACAAAAATTAGGTAAGATGCACATAAGAGTAGGCAATAGGTTAGCTCAATGTCATGTAAATTATACATTTTAAGCTATCTTGTCAGAATCCTTGTAATGATTATTGTCTAGGACCCATAATTCGTTTTTCGGACTTTTTAAATTATATGCATGATACATTTTTTTTTTTTTTGGTTAAAATATGCATGATTCATGTTATGTGGATAACGTTAGTTCGTCGAGACGGCGTAACTCACTTATGCATTCTTGAGTTTTAAATCAAATTCTTTTGCAAGATTCCTGAGAATTTTTTACCCGAGGAATATCGTAAGTAGAAATCATGAAGGCAGTATATGAATCATGCCTTAAAACTCATGTAAAATATATTTTAGAGACAAAGACTTTCTACAGTTAAGAACAAAAAGATCTTTGCCTTTTGAGTTTTGAATTAAACTGTGTTTGCTAGAATTTTTAAGATCCAATTTGTTGAAGAAGTCTTGTTAAAATGAGCTGAGGAATATCTGGCGGTTGGCTTAGATGATCCAGGAAACTTTTGGGAGGCTCTCACAATTCCTTAGAGAGATTGGTGGATTGGAGCTATGACATAGGGGAATGAAAGCATGGAAAAAAAAATCAAACATGGATCTAACGTTTTTACCAAAAGCAAGAGGGCGATAGGATGTAAGTGGGTTTTTAAAGTAAAACCTGGGATGTATGAGAAGTAACCAGTTAAATCTAAGGTAAAATTGGTGACAAAGGGTTACTCACAGAGGAAAGGGATTGATTATGATGAAATTTGCTCCTCTGTGGTGAGGCACACTTCTGTTAGAGCTGTGTTGAGTTTGTTAGCAAGCTGGGATTTCCATCTTGATCAGATGGATGTAAAGACAGCATTTCTTCATGGAGATCTAGACGAAGAGATCTATATGGAGCAACCAGAGGGGTTCGTGAAACCAGGAGAGGAGAAGCTTGTGTGCAGACTTAAGAAATCTCTGTATAGATTGAAGCAACTCCTACGCAATGGTACAAACGTTTTGACTCCTACATGGTGAAGATTGGCTACACAAGCTGTGAGTATGACTGCTGCGTCTATGTAAGGTTTCTGGATGATCATTCTCCCATATTCTTATTGCTTTATGTTGATGATATGCTCATTGTTGCGAGAGATATGGAGGATATTGATAAGCTGAAAGAGTTATTGAAGAAATAATTTGATATGAAGGATCTTGGTGCTGCAAAAGAGATCCTCAGAATGAAAATTCGCAGAGAAAGAAGCTCTATGAGATTATGGCTTTCTTAAAAGAGCTATATTTAGACGATTGTAGACAGGTTTGACATGACACCGTTGGTGATGCACTTCTCACTTTCAGCGATGCAGTGTCCTAATTCTGATCAAAAGATCAGAGATATGTCAAACGTTCCTAATGCAAGTGCAGTTGGTTGCTTGATGTATGCTATGGTGTGCACTAGACCTGATTTAGAACAAGCAAATAGTCAAGTGAGTAAGTACATGTCCAATCCTGGAAGAGAACACTGGAAAGCTGTCAAATGGATGTTTAAATATTTAAGGGGTACAAGGGATCTTGGGCTTATGTTTGGTGGTCAAGAGTGTGGTTCAGTTTTGGGTTATGTGGATTCAGATTATGCTGGTGATCTAAACAACAGAAGGTCTAGTACAAGCACAGGGTATGTCTTTACTCTTGCTGGAGGTCCTATTTGTTGGAGATCTGTGCTACAGTCTGTTGTGGCAATGTCTACCACAGAAGCTGAGTATATGGCAATGGGAGAAGCATCTAAGGAAACACTTTGGATCAAGGGAATTGTGACAGAATTGGGTGTTGATCAAGGTGGAGTTCAGCTCTACACTGACAGTCAGAGTGCATTGTCTCTAGCTAAGAACCTGGTATATCATGCAAGGACGAAGCACATTCATGTCAGATTTTATAAGATCAGAGAGTTGTCTGCATCTGGAGAAGTCTTTTTGGTGAAGGTGCACACGTCGGAAAATGCAGCTGATATGTTGACCAAGCCTGTTAATGTGGATAAGTTCAAGCATTGCGTGGATTTGCTCCATGTCTTCAAGTGCTAAAGAATAAGAAATTCCCTCGAAAGTGGAGTTTGAAGGTGACTTTATGGAGATTCTTTGTCAAGGTGGAGATTTTTGTTTTTGGTGACAAAGATAACTAAAGACGCCCTGCTAGAATGAGCTGTGAATGTAACGGGCCGAAGGAGATCGATAAAGAAAAATCCTTTATCAAGTGGGTTTGGGAGTCGGAATTTTTGAGGGTATAAATATAAAACTTTAGGGATTGTAATTGTATATTCACATAATTAATAATAAAATCCTAAACGGGTGTTTGCCTCAATTGCGATTTCTTTCTCTTGTTTATTGCTTTCTTCAATTTAATTCATAACAGAATTCTTTCGCTAGAAAATACAAATCATGAAGGCCAAATAATCTATATTTTTATGTCAGTTATATGTGTGTACTTGGAAAAAAAATCCATTCAGTAGATGTTGAACTTTGCTTAGGAAACTCTCAGGTTTTGTTTTCTCTCTTAAATTTTCACTCTGATTTCTTTGCAACTCTCAATCTCTAACTTTCTTTTTCATTCATACTTCCATACATATCTCATTACAACATTCTTATAGAAGTTTCACTACTCATTACACTCATACTCTTTAGATCTCTGAGTGTATTACCATTAGGTGTACTTTTAAGTTATCTAATATCCAAAAAGGGACTTTTGTATTTTAATTACCACAAGACACATTTTTCTTCTGTTTGGTTGATACAAATGACTGTAATATCCATTTTGCCTCTTTTCCTTATTACTGAGCTCTTAGCAGTAAATTACATATTTCCGGCAACTTTGATATTCCCTCTTATTTTCTGGGGGAAATTGTCCGGCGAGGTTTATTTTTTCGTGTTTTAGTTTTTTATTTCGTTAGACGAGATCGAAGAACTAGTGATGGAAGGTTAGTCTGTATTAGAATCTTTGTTGTGGTGTAGTTTATGATTTCAAAAATTTCCGTTGACACTGTCTGATGTAAACTGTGTATCTTGTAGGTGACCAACCTAATCTAAGATGACCACGGCGTTTGTTTGCAACAGATCGCTTTCCTTGTTGCCGTTTGAACATCTATTCACGACCAACAGCTACTTTGACACTGGTCCACGAAGCGTTACGAGGCACGCCTGAGTTCGATTGCATCAGAAACTCGTGTTTGGAGCTTTACGACATCCCTGTAGCTCGAGCACCAATATCGTGCAAGCTTATCCATGCGTTACTAACGCGTCAGTGGATATCCAATCAGGTTTTCTTTGAAAGAGTTTCAGCTGGAGACTGGCTTGCCTTGTAGTGAGTTTAACGACGATTACGATCCTGATTCAGTGTTTCAAAACGAAGCACTCGGGGTGGATACTTGTTGGCATAAGTGGATTGGTGATGACAAGAGGACCACATGCACCGATATTGCAGAGATGTTGAAGTCTGAAAAAACCATGAGCGGTGGCAGATAGCTTCGCCTGACACTTATTCTTATACTTGAGTGTTTTTTAATTGCAAAAACACAGACCCACAGACCTACGCCGCGTTATGTCAGGCTTGTTGACGACCTGGACGCTTTTTTATGTTTTTCCAGGGGCCGAGAATCTTTCTGGGTGACAATTGCGTCAATGATTCCTATGCATAAGACATTTAAAAGAGCAGAAGACCCAGTCTCCCATTTCGCTCAACAATTGAAACAAGAGACATATAGAATGCAAGGATTTCCCTTGGTGCTACAGCTAGTAACGTTACGATGTGTGCCCACATTAGTAGCTAAGGTTCCTGAGACAGTGGATAATCTTACACTTCTTTATTTAAACATGTTGGGGTTATCGAAGCATTCTGCATTGTTAATGAATGAAGTACTTGAAGCTGAGGCAGTTGTTACTATAATTTATTAAATTTTCCTAATGTAGTAGTGTGGATAACCTATAATATTAGATTTCGTGGAAGCTAATTGAAACTTTGTGTAGTTGGTAGTACACTCCAGTGTAGGTAATGACACAGAAGAAGTAGACGTATGGGGAGAGTGGGACGACGAAGTCCGAGATAAGAAGGTTTTATACATGTTGGGTTTGCTAAAGAACGGTCAGCAGTTTCAAAAACTTGATTGGCCTAGTGGTGATAATTCTCAACCATTAATCAGGGTAGAGCCTTAGGTCACCAAAGGTAATCATAAGATTCATCTCATAGATAGGAGGGAAAATAAGAAAGGGACGTCAGTGGAAAGAACATAAGACAGTAAGCGTCAGAAGTGATAATTCCATTCTGACCGAAGCACTCGAGGATCCCGAGGGTCGTCAGAAATGGCTTATCGAACAGTTGTTTCTGTTAAGTGAAACGGCAGCCAAACTAGAGAATCTAATTATGAACCATGTACTGCTGGAGTGAAAAGAAAAAGAAGGGTTAAAACAACTAAGCAGGAGACGGGAACTAGTAAAGCGTTGATTCCTGTAGAAGATGGGATTCGAAACCTTAGTGACCACGAAAAATCAGCGGAGTCGTGTGGTGGTGAGATAGCCTCAAGTATTATTGCGGCTGGTATTGAACTCCCGGACAAGAGGTTTGTACATTGTAAACATAAATTTCCTTTAATATGACGGAATAAATGTATAGTGGATTAAACTATGACTTTATTTGCAGGTTTCTGCAGTTCTTGGAGGCGATTTCGTAGATAATGAATCTTTGAGATTCT
This sequence comes from Eutrema salsugineum, assembly GCF_000478725.1. Taxonomy (NCBI): domain Eukaryota; kingdom Viridiplantae; phylum Streptophyta; class Magnoliopsida; order Brassicales; family Brassicaceae; genus Eutrema; species Eutrema salsugineum. The sequence continues at coordinate 18,078,790 of NW_006256829.1, read as the reverse complement.
AAATATTAATTAGGATAATTTAGTAAACTAGACTCTAACTTAGATGGTTATGATCTTCTTTCATTGTGTAGTCACCGCCTCTGAACCAGATGGGATCAGTGATGAAGAAAGGATATACAGAAGTACGTTCTAACTAGATCCATTAACTTGTTCTTTTAAATGGAGAATTAGCGCTTACAGTTTTCACCCTGTTCGCATTGTGTCTTAGAATGGCGTCTTTATTGGAGATGATAATGATCGTGTGATTCGAAATATATACTTAGCGTATCAAGAATCAGAAGGGATAGACGAGAATGTGAAGGAGGTACGAATTTTTTTCGGTGTCTTAGAATGGCGTCTTGGTGTTTGTTTGTAATGGTCGAATCTGTATCTACATTCTACCTTTTGGCAATGGGCATTGTTGACCTTTATATTGGATATTTGTAGAAAACTGAGGAATACAACAATAACAAGACGACCCAAAACGCTAAGGTTGCGAATCCTATAGAGGTTATATCATCTTGATAGTGTTGTGTGAATAGCAATAAAAACATAAACATAATTTAAGCAGTTTTGATGCTCATCCTTTCTAATTGTATATGTACATGAAGGAAATCAATGCCAGAATGACGAATTAATGCTCCGCTTACAGTAGTTCAATCTGTTGGTTGTAAAGAAATGCTGAGTAGTGGATGTAATTCGTTGGTCTTTTATAAACGAAGGAAGCTTGGTGATACTGTTGAGGTATAAGTACCCGCAATTGTGTCATATTTGAATAAGAGTCTCTTTGAATATTAAAAATGTTTGTTTACAACAGGTACAAGCAGGGTACACGGATGAACTTATGGAAGGTGTTAAGCTCCAGGAAACAACAATTGCTGAATCACTTCTCTCTATTGAGGGTAGATGTTTGCATAGTAAAGTTCAAATGTTGATTCGGGAGACAAAGAGGTAGGAGACAAAGAGGTATAGCTTATGGTAGTAGAACATATTTTTCTGATGTTGTAAAATACACTGATCACTCAGACTAACTATATGGTTAACAACGTCTAGTAATGATTTGTTGTTTTGATTTGTTATGTTTTCTATTGGTTTGAAGGATTCAGTAACCATGCAAATGAATTTACCCAGGGAAGGAAATTTGGTTAATACTGTCTATATGAATGGAGATATTAACCGTAAAAACAAAGAAGGTAGTGGCAGAGCAGGCGTTAACCAGGAAACTATAATCGAGAAGGTATTAGATAATTTAGTAAAGTGTTTTGAACTATATATGTATATACATTATGTATCGAATTTAATTGGCTGGCCTATTTTATAAAGAAGGTTGTGGTTGCTACAGGTTCCTAGGTTTAATAAAGATGAGGTATCTTCAACTGTTACCGAACTTTCAAAAGTATCTGAAGACGTGGGTGAGTTGTTACAAAAAAACTTCAAAATTAGTTAAAGGGCTACCGCGTAGAAAACTAGATGACCTTTTCCCTAAGGTGGATGAAGAAGTTTTCAGATTATTACATGAATTGCGGGTTGAGGGCAAGAGAATGTACGTGTTTAAACATTATGTTTTCGTTAGTGTGCATAATTATGAATGGCTGATCAGTAATTACATGCAGGGACTATAATCTGGTCAGTCATACGATGTTTGACAACAATTTTCTACTAGTGGTCGCAATGCCACTTAAATCTTTGACTACAAATGTAAGTCGTAAAATTTGTTTTGCTAAAGTGCTACAGTTGACAATTTGTTTGTAATGTTGGTCGTAAAAATGCATACATTTGGTGCTAATCATCGTCTATCTATAACAGGACATGGCGAAGATGATGTACTTTCTTGGACAAAGACACAGATTGCATTTGGTATGGGATAAGACTCTTTTTGCTGACCTTGGTTGGTTGAACACATAGTTGGGAAGTATAGATCTTTCAAGGAAATAAGAAACAAATTTCATCACCGGTGGGAGAAGCAATTGATAAATTTTGTCCAAAAGCCTCGATTTATTTGGTTGGAATATGTCACCACCGTTTTTGTCCCTATGATATGGGGAACTAATGATTGGGTTTGCGTAGTGGTTGACTTAGTTTTGTGGTCTGTACGCATTTTTGATCCGGTCCCGGCTATAGTAAGTGAGAAGAAGATGGCTGAGTATATGAATCCAGTGTTGTATGCCCTACCACTAATTGTTAGGAATCTTTGCCCTGCCCAGCTGACTCAGTCGCGGGGGTTGGACCCTTTTATTTTGGAAAAGATTTTTGAATCAAGAACTGAGGTTGGGAGTGCAGATTCAGGACCCGTTGCTTAAAAGTATATGAAAATGCATTTGTTTGGTTGCCAGTTGCCCGTACTCACTGCTGAAAATGTGGCTGACATCCAAAAGGCTTATGTACTGGATATTCTCCAATATATGGTGCTTCTGAGTCCTTGTTAATTCATTATATGTTTAATTCTTCCAGTTAGCTTTGTTTGATTCATGAGTGTGTTCGTGAGTTGTGTTAAAGTGTGAATTTGTTTGGAAAGATTATGTTAAACACAGTTCTGCAGTTTGTATCAATAAATGTATGAATAATTATTCTCATCAATGTTAGGCGATACAAAGTTAGTTGTTAAATAGCAATAGGTAGATGAGTGTGAGCATATGTTAACGGTTTAATCGTTATTCAATTATTAGATTTGGAAAAGCATATAGTGTATTCACAATTTTTTAATAGGCTAGACGCAAGGTAAGATGTTTATTACACGCAGTTAAATCTGAATCATAGAACCTGTTCAGTAAGGCAACGTCGGCGACCAAAATTTATAACATCATTAGAAGCAAAACAAATGGTGAAGGATTATAGAAGACGACACTGCGATCATTTTCACCCGTGTTGCCGATGTCGCAGGTGTTGCTGGAAAAATCAGCGTCCATTTTCAATAACTGTGATGCTTACTGCGTCTACTTCTTATAACTGCCGATGTATACTCTCCACAAACTTCGAGCGTAAGTAACTTATAATTTTGGTCGCCTACGCCTGCCGCAGCGTCAACTCACCAAACAGGCCTATAATGTCCTTACAACTGTAGTATGTGGTTATGAAGAACAGAAACACAAACACGGTGTCCATATAGTTAGTCCAAAAGAACTTCCTTTATATAATTTTGTGGACATTATATTTAGAGCAAGAATAAGCACAAGTATTGCTTACAACATCTTACCTTGCGTACAAAAATAGACGAAACTATTTTCGAAGCATTAAGAAATTCAATGGCCTTGTAAATGGATGAGTCTTTATCTGAGATTCTGAGTTTTTTCTACCGTTTAAAGGAATCTAACCCTGTAATTGTTTATAATTTGGAAACAGAAGCGGACCCTGATGGGCGTCCAAGGTTTAGGTTCCTGTTCTTGGCGTATGGAGCTTGTCGGCGTGCATTTGCTAAAATGAGAGAAGTTATAATCCTCGATGGTTCGTATCTCAGATGTGCTACCAAAGGTTTCCTGTTTGTTGCGGCGGCCATTGATGCCAATAATCAATAAATCACTCTTGCTTTGGTTGTGTGGATCGGGACTCTGGTGAGTCATGAAATGGTTTCTAACTAATTTAAGGAATTTATTCCCAGATAGTCCTGAGTTGACGATAGTCGGAACTCTCCAAAAGAATTCCTACAACTCCTTACTCACCTTGTATCCGCAAGCACATAAGGAATATGTGTCCTTGATCTTTGGGCCAAGATTCGGAGAAGCTATTGAATCCCATGTTTGGTCGGATTTGTGAAAGATGCGACGAAGGCGTATACGTCAATTGAATTCGGACAAGCATACCAAGGTATTAGTAGGAGTAATCTACATTGTGCCGAGTTCCTACGTGAACTAGGTTTTGAAAAAATGGAGCATGGCACATTCTAAGGGTGATCGATACGATATTTTATCAAATGAAGTCTTGGTGTTGCGACACCTGAGAGTAGAGAAAACTATATTAGAATTGCTGAATCATATTCACTGCTATGTCCGAACTATTTTCGTGACGAGGTACAGCAAAGCGCTTGACCATGCAGGCGCCCTAAGTCCATATATCGAAGAGTTTGTCAGCAAGAAGTTGAAGACGGTAGGCCGTTGGGGTATTAGTATTGTATGTGGCTGTATCTGTGAGGTTGTGTCCTTATACAGAGATGTCTTCTTAGTAGATCTGATAAAGAAAACCTGCTCATGTATGGTTTTACAGAAGGCAATGGTTCTGTGTGAACATAGTCTTGTTGTGGCGAATCATTTTGGGGTCCCGAGTGACATACTTGTGAGTAAAAACTACAGTACTGGGCAATGGTTGAAGACGTATAGTTTTCCTGTGATGTCGTTGGCAAACATTGAAGACGATGAACTCCCACAGTACGTTCTTGGAAAGAGGGTTTGGCCTCCCTTAATGCATTCCATTGTCAGACCGCGGCGTCGTAATCCCCTTTTGCAAGTAAGTTGTGTTAATACTACTATCTGAACATATATGTTAATTTAATTGTTTTCGATTATGCAAAGTAACGGTAAGGTTAGTTGAATAATTGGCTTCCATCTAGCAGAGTTATTGCTTCGATCCCTCCCAAGCAAGTATTTGTGATCGCTGTAATGGCAAAGGTTATACAAGTTTAACCTGCCTGATAAAGATTAGTGGATGTGGAGACTTATTGAAATGATTTTGTTATATGTTTAGCGAATATATAATCAAATCTATCATAACCATCTAAGTTACATAAGTATAACACTGAATTGTGAACGAATTGCTATGTTTGTTTTTGCATATCTGATTGCACTTTACTTTTCATATTGCATTGCCCTTTACAATCAAATGGTTATAACGATTTGCTATGGTTGTTATATCTTTTTTATGATAATGACTTTATATTCCGTTACAGCATTTATAGAATCATATTATTTGTGTTTGCAAGGACCATATTTTGAAATTTAGTTATTACATAATCACGGCCATATATTTGTGGTATAATGGATATTGCTTTGGATATCGTGGTTACTAAATATGTTATTTGTTTGGTCGTTGACAGTCAATGACGGTCTATGCTATATGACCCTAAGACATTTTGTCTTAAAATTGATTCATAGGCAAGTGCGTATGAGAATTAAGGTTAGAAATGCTGTATTCCTGGAACAGTAATTTTTTGGTAAACTTCAGCACTGATGGTGTTTAAATTTGTTGAATTTACAACAATTTATTCAACACGAGAGGGAAATATAGCATTTTCTGATTGCATCTATAATTCGAATTCGACATGGATGTATTTTCCAAACCCCATAAGCGTTTTTAGCAATTCAGTTGTTACATATATTGATGTCTTTAAATGAAGATCTCAGCACTTAATTAGAGCACCAGAAATTTGTTTGTTGATGAGAGAACAGAAAGCAGAGAAATACGATTTGAGGGTAATGAGAAAACAGAAAGCAGACAAACACAAACCAGGCGATTTTATATATGTGATTAGAGACACAGAAAATAGTAGATAATATCCGACAAACATTGTAGGTAGGATAAACACACAAAACAGAGTATGTAAACAGAGAACATACTTCTTCTAGTAAGGCCATTCAAAGATGAACTGAGGCATTATTTTGCAGAACTTCCTAACTTCATAAAACCAGGAACACGTGTTGCAGGGGGTAGGAGTAACCCAATAGGGATCCCGACACCAGTAGCTGTCTTTTTTGCGACAGGAACATTTGTCATCCCAGTCAAGAGAGCAGAAAGCATCTTTCCTGTCGTCAAACTCTGGGGGAGTAAGGTAATCCCAAGTTCTTATCCCGGAGTTTTTGATGGCCTTCCTCATAAATATTGAAACATCAAGACTGAGGGACAACTCCTCGAAAATGCCAGAGTTTTCCTTGATGTTATCCATAGCTAGAAGGTATAACATCGTGAAGCAATATTGCGCCATTTCAGAACCAGCCTTTGCTGCTTCTAAAATAATTTCAAAGCCCTCCCCTGTCTGGTGTTCATGGAAGAATTCAGAGGCGCCGTAGAGGAACAAAGCACTTGAATTGCCACGTTGGAGACACAGGTTTTTGAAATCGGTAACGGAGGGATTTCGCCATGGATAGCTCGTGAATAGTAGATTGGCCTTTTTCAGGAAACCATCTTCTTGAGCAAGCTCATTGAAGGACCTTGACAGTACTCTCGTTCTTACAAGTTCGAGCAACGAATTGTTCCCAATTCTTATGAGGATTTCCGTTTTGAGATCGTTTGGGAGATCATTGAGAGTAGGCATTGGGAAGGCGTTTGAGTTTCTGTTTGTGTTTTGGCATATGTTTCTTTGATGTGGACTAAAAGAGTTAATATATTAGAGGAAATAGCAGTCGAATCATTATTACTATTCATCGATAAGATACGTGTAATCACGCCTTTTTTACAGACAGTAGCAGTTACCAAGGTAGACTGTATATTTTTAAAAATACATCCACTAAATCGTATCCATTTGGTTAAGTTGTTGCCTCGGTAACTTGTTCGTACTTAATTGTCAATATTTATATTTAGATAATCGTTGAACGAAGACGTTGCATTTTCTTATCTTGTTAGAACGAAATTCCAAAAGTTGCTGCTGCCTAATAGTAAAGTTTGTGTGAATTTGTAGAAAACGGTATAAAAAAAATTCTATGGTTAATTTTTTACCATATTTTGTTTCGATTTGGTTTGTGAATAGGTAATGTATATTAGGGAAAATATTAGCGGAATCAATTAAACTATGCGTCGTTAAGTTAATTGTAATAAGGTTTTTTACACACAGTAGAAGTTACCAATGTATAGTGTATATTTATCTAAAATCATCCATAGGGTTGTAAAAGACAATGTATTGTCACAGACTGACCATATTTTATTCCCAATTTTGTTAGTGAATACATAATGTTGAGTAGGGGTAATAGCAGTCGAATCATTACAACTATTCATCGGGAAGTTTAGTGTAATCATGAATTTTTTACTGACAGAGGCAGTTACCAAACTGTTGATTTATTTAAAAACATCCATTGAATGATATCCATGTGGTTAATTTGACGACTCGGAAAACCATTTTCCCAATAAGACGTGCATTTTTTTATCTGATGGATCCTTACCGGAATTTCCAAAAACTACCGCATTACATTAGTAATTATATTGTTAATTTTGGAAACTGTTACAAAGGCCTACTATATTGTAAATTGTAACCATAAATTTATTTCTGGTAAGTGAATTGTAACGACATTCAGCGAGTGATATCCCCTCGATAACATGTGGTTATTAAATTGCAAATATTTATATCCAGGTAGGCGAATCGATTGACGTTTCATTATAGATACTGTGACAATGTATTGGAAATTGTTACCTTCAAGATCTCCATTTGATATGTTAACTTGGACAGTTGAAACTGTTTTTAAGTTGAACTATAGATAGAGATAACAAGGTAATTCTCAAATTTAGTAAATCAGAGAAAACATGCAAGTTTACACAGACAGGAGTGAAGATAATATTCCTTAAATGATAACTAAGAGTTTTCAGGCTCTTAGAAGGGTTATCAATCCCCTTGTCAAAGTAGTATAAGGGGTGTCAAACCAAGCTTGTAAACGAGACACTAGCCTATGTCATTTGTTCACTTAAGTCAAGACAAGATGATAAAAGTTTGGTGACGATGATTAACAGGCAAATGAGAAATAAAGTTAAATAAAAGCAGAGATTTAAACTAATCAAGATGCAAATAACAAACAGGTGATTCAGATGATGGTAATGAATGATAAAGGCAGAAGCTTTAGACAGGATATTTGACTCGGGTGCTTCCAAGTTAGACCAAGGGGCTAATGAATCATTTTATCAAGCGATTTCATTTGACTTTGAACTCAAGGCACGTTAATCTTCTCATGAAAGTATTAAACGTCTAAACTGATCCTCTTTCATACCAAAATCCGTTTTTGAGAAGCACGAATCAGTCAGCAATAAGAATCGGTTCAAAAACGTCATTTAAGAAAACAAACTATCACTCTCGCGATGAAAGACTCTTAAACCCTTAACCGAGTGATTCAGACATTTCTACAAACACTTCTGATGCGAGATATGTCTCAGATCTTAACCTCAAGTGATGTGCTTGGATCCAGCTTAGAGATCTCGTCGGTTAAGGAATGAAACATGCAAGACTAGACACCTAAACCCATTAATCCACCTTGAAAGCACCCTAATCTACCTATCTAAAGCCGCTTAAACGACTACTCACTGATCATAACGAGCTCACTAAGTCCTTTGCAAGACGTGTAGCTAGTCATGATAAGGAGTTTGATGTTGGATGATAAAAGAAATAAAGAAAGAACAAGATTCCGATGCAAAAACGAGATATCGGATTAGATTAATCAAGTTTCACAAAAGAGGCAAGTTCTTAGAGCTAAAAACAGATAAGAGATAAGATAACTAGGTTTTTAGTCTCAAAATGTATTTATAGCAAAGGGAAAGTGTCGCGGGTCAGCCCGGAACAAACCGGGTACTGAACCGCCTTCTTGGGTTGATGGGTGAGTGCCACGGTGTGTCGGAAAGTGAAGCCGAGGTCTTCATGCCGAGGCGTGCACGTGAGTCAAGATCCAGATGAAGATCTCGTGAAGAACACGTCAAGAACATGCATGAACCCTAGTCTTTGATCTATCCTCACGTGTATGTTCTTGAGCCATTCTGTTCTTGATTCTGGGTTCGTGACAAGGGACCTCGGGATAAAATGTCGAGGGGTCATGATGTCGAGGTGCTTGGGAGAACACAGTCCGGCATGCACGCCGAGGTCATTACACCGAGGTGTACTTTCAACACTTAGTCGTTTCCAGCTTCAGTTCTTACGTATGCATGCCTCGATCTAACCATGCCAAGGCTTTGGCACGAGGTCTAGTCCAGAATACTTCCAAGATATGAGCCTCGACTTGAGTGACGCCAAGGTAAAGATACCGAGGCTTGTGAGAATACTTAGCGCGTATCGCAACTCTTTTAGGCTTGTATCGACCATGTCACCTTCCGGAAGCAGTAACTTTCAGCACACGACTCCAATTGCTCTGGCACCAGTTCCACAGTCAAGATGACTCAATAAGCTCGAACTTTGGTGAAGAAACCATCGGAGCTTGGGGAGTGGAAGGCTTCCTGGATTTAACATCTTTGCGCCGCATTGAAATCACCGGAAGATAGACTTTTAGACCGATGTGAACTCCGGAGACCCTATCTTCCAAACCTTTGCTCCGAATTGAGCGATTCCAAATGCTCTGAGAAGATCTTCCATTGATCTCGAACTTTGGTGAAGACCGGGTAAGCTGGTTCGGTCTGGAGGGGCTCCGTCTGCCATGATCTTTGAAGTTCGCCGTTCAGTTCTCGGGTACGCGCAATGCTGGTGAATGCTCCGGAAGCCATATCTTTCTCTCCACTGGTCCGAATTGGATGATTCCAACTGTTCTGGAATCTTTGCTTGGTTATCTCCAACTTTGGTGAAGACCCTGCCAACTGATTCGGACCGGAAGGTTTCCCGGATTGCTGATCTTTGAATTTTGCGGGCAAGGACAACTTTTGGTCGTAAAAACCTTCCCGCGGTAAGAAAAATGGCCGAGGGCTGTGTACCGCGGTAAGATTTTTGGTCGTAAAAATTCTTGCCTCGGTCAAAAACTTGTCCCGTGGTATTTTTGCACTCGATACTCGATTCTGGCTGATCGGTAAGGTTTTTTTTTGGCCGGTAATGAGCGTCTGGTAAACATTTTGGCCGAGGTTTCCGACCAGCCGGTACGAGATTTGGCCGAGAAATTCCTCCAAGCGGTTTTCACCATTTTTGACCCTTTTCTTCACCGTTTTCTTTTCTGTTCCTCTTCTTAGGCTCCAATTGGTCTCCAAAGCTCCTGATAAAGACTTCAAAACATGCAAAACTCTTTGGGACCTAATGCAAGCCCTAAGTCCTATTTTAACGCCTAAAGATTCAATTTACATGAGAAAACACATGATGAGGACTCTATAATGCAATCTAAATGATGTAAAATATAGACATATCATTAAACTGAGTAGATAGGAAAAACCAAAAAATAGTAGATAAAATGTGTCCAAACAGGTATAGGAATCAGAGAACAAAGCGAGTAAGGCCAATCTTTCTAGTAAGGCCAGTAATAAATGAGCTCGGGCATTGGGTTGCAGATCGTCCTGAGTTCGAAGATCCAGACACACGTTTTGCAGGGAGGAGAAGATGTCCATCGCAGACCGCTACACCAGAAGCATTCTTTGTAACGACAGGAACATTTGTCATCCCAGTCGAGAGAGAATAATGCTTCTTGTCTATTGAGAAACTCTTGGGGAGCAGGGTAAGCCCAATATTTTGGCCACCACCTTTGCATAGCCTTCCTAAGAGAAATCGCAACATCAAGTTGAAGGGACGACTTGTCAAAAATATGAGTGTTTTCCTTGATGTTTTCAAAAGCTAAGGCCAAGCATGGTCTAGCAATATTGCGCCATAGATGATCCAGCCTTATCTGTTTCTAAAATAACGGTGTAGCCCTCACCGGTCTTGCTTTTCTTGAAGAATTCAGATGCGCCGAACAGGAACAAGGAACTTGGATTCCCGCGTTCGAGGCATCGGTTTTTGAAATCTATCACGATGAATAGAAGATTTATCTTTTTTTAAAAACCATCGGTTTGAGTGATCTTGTTGAAGGACCTTGAGACTGCTTTGATCCTGACCAGATCGGCGAAATAAGTATTCACAACTTTAATGAGGATTTCAGTTATAAGATCCTTTGGGAGATCAGTGAAAGTAGTCATTGTTCAACTAATTTTTTTTTTCGTCTTATGTTCTCATTTTGCATTAATCTTGATAAACACCTATTTTATTAATAGGCGGTTAACTAGACGACGACTCAATACAACTATTCATTGAATAGTTACGTGTAATCATGACTTTTCCACAAGCAGTAGCAGTTCTCAAGGAATAATTTATTTATTTAAAAATCATCCAACGATCATTATCCATGTGGTTATTTTCCAAAAAAGAAGACTACTTCGGCTTGACGATAAGACAGAGTTTTACATAAATAGAGATGTAACATAAAGAGAGATGTAAGGACTAATGTATCATAAATATCAAACAATAATTTTTGCCATTTGGCACGTATTTAAAAAAATAATTTAAATATATATTCCACTAAGTCGCTTTTCAATAACCAATTATATACTAGAAAGATTAGATAACAATTGAACTACAGCTAAATTAGAAGCAAGTAATAATTTTTTTTTAAAAAAAACAAGAATTATTAAATAATACGATGTAAATGTAACAAGCCACAGGTGTTGCAACATATTCGTTACAGAGTCGCGAATATAATTGTTTAAGTACGGAGAAACATATATTAATTAAGCCAATAGACAAACTTGCCAACAAAAGAGAATATATTGCAACAGACAAACTTACAAAGAAAAGAGAATTAATCAAAAGACAAGCATATATTATGTAGAAGTTAAGTCTTTCTTTCTAGTCCAAAAGGAAGTAGCCTTAGTTATGGCAAGTCGCAGAGTTGTGCCCTTCATCTCCGCATAACCTACAGGTGTTCCTCCGGCGAAGAACCTTGGAGAGGAAAATGATAAATGACAGAAATATAGTGACATTAGTGAACGAAAAAATATTAAATTTGAAAATGGAAGTTCAATGTAAAGAATGAGTTATCCTCAAGAATAAATATATATCAACGAGTTGCAGAGGTGTCACAGAAGTTCCTTGGCCTCCTCGGCAGAGTAATTTCTGGTGTAGGAAGGTGTAGTTCAATAGAAGCGATGTGTTCTGCAATTGTAATATTAGCTGCATCCTTAGCCGCATTGATTAAACCGGGATATGTCTCAAACCATGTTTGGTTTGTGTAATAAGATCCCACCATTGATCCCAGAGCAGTTCTCAATGTTTGGGTTGTTTTGGTAGCATGGATGCAAGGGATTTGAATATTCTCGAAAGCCTTACACGTACATGTAATAGTAGTAGTGAGGTCGCAATCACCATTTTTTCCTACAACCTCACAGGATGTTTGTTGAGGATGTAAACTTTGAGTCACGTCCCCTTTGTTTGTAAGTTTTTAAGTTGGGATTCAACAACAGCCGTGAAGAGCTCCATATGAACCAAAGCACGTGTGCGGCATGTTGTGAAAATATGATTCATCCAGGATTAGATGAACACAATGATACTGGTTATGGACGATAGATTACCTGACCCAATGTGATTTGGAACACTATCTGCCAGTGATGTTGTCATGATGTTGAACCGGTTGCCTTGGAAATGAACCCTCGACCACTTCGATGAACCTATGCGTTTATGAAGGGGTGAATACTAACTTACGAGGTCTGTTGCATTTATAGTGGAGATGGTATGTAGTTTCTTATGGATTGTAGTGAGTTTGACGATTACAGAGAGTAACTAGTAACTGTAATATAATGTAATGTTGTATCCTGTTTTTGGGATTTTTACTTTTCTGGTTGTATAATCATTCGATTTGAATAGTATCTAGTTGCATATTTAGCTTCCAGTTTAAAATTACTAGGTGTCACGCCTTTGATAGATTGATGTGTTTAGTTGTCCTTTTTCATATAGCTGCCATCCATCATTTCGTTTGACTGTTGTCACCTTTATTACAGGAATTTCTCCTCTGATAGTTCTGATTATGAAAGGCTGTATGGATGGATTTTTTTTGGATAGTCATGGTTAGAACCTTGTTTGTCGATGAAAGAGTTTGTAATTCAACCTTTGTTTGAGGGAGCATTATAGGTGTAGGACATAAGGCATTATTTGTAGTTCATATCATTTTGAAATGCGATGGTTCAGGCTGGGCATTGTACATTTGCATGGTTACATAGATTGGAGAGAATCTTGATGCTTTCTGTTGAGAACAGTGGGCAGAACATTTATACATACATATAAATCTTCATAAATGTGTGTTCAGTTGTTGATATTTTGTGTTCAGTACAGTGTATTCTACAATAAGAATATAGTGGCACATGTAGAAATCGATGAGTATCAGGGTTTTTGACACTAACCATATTACTAAGTTTATATGGTTAATGTTACAGCATTGACGGCGATAACTTTATTATTAACTTTACCAAACAAACTAAACTAGGGAGTTAAGAACAACAACAAATCAGTAATCCAAGTATCTAATTCCCCAAATACCCAACGCTGGATCCGAATTAACAGTGAGAACAATTCAATAAACTTTAGTTCATTTGTAGAGCAACAATGGAAAATTAGGTATAAATGGAAGAGACAAGAATAGTAATTAATTGTTGTACAACATTGTCAGAATCATCCCTGTCTTGGCAATGAATCCAGCCTAGGAGATAACATAGAACTGGCGCAACAAGCTCTTCTTCTTTCTCAAAGCCGTAGCTTCAAACTCCAGCTTCTTCTTCTCTTGTGCAATTGTTTCAAACATGTCAGTAATGCTGTCAGATGATTCCGCAAATGACCCTGTCTTAATTTGCTGTGTGACTGCTTTAAGAGAGGCTTTGAGTTCCTTTATTTCCTCTTTTTGACAGCGTAGCTGATCTCTAGCCTCTGATAAGCTCACTTTCTGCCATCCATTTGGTTTATCCTTGTCAGCCCAGCTGAGGAATCCATGTGTGCTGCATTTGAAAAATCTTCTTCCTGGATTATCATCTGTCCATGATTTTGCCATGACAGTGGATTGTTTGCAGTGGCAGAGAGGCCCTTCCGAGCAGACGGAGGTAGGGTTGTACGAGTTCGCAGACGCGGCTGTGTACTCCAATTTTGCTCAAGAAATTTGGCAGATATTAGTAGATGATTTGGTAAAGGGGTTCTTCAATTTGGGGATGACAGAGGCGATGTAAAAAAGAGTATTGAACAGTGAGTTTGGTGAGCTAAAGTAATAACTAGGGGTTAAGAGGTAAACAGTCATGTAGAATGTTATTATCGAGTAATGAGTAAATGGAGTTTAGTAGAAGTGATTCGATACGTAGAAAGAAAAATCAATTTTTGAAAGTTTGAGAATTAAAAAGTCAGTACATTAAAGGGTAGATGTTTTACTTATACGAAAATTATGGTTGGGTATAGAGGTTGGATTTTAAGAGGTTACTGGCATAAGTGTACCAATATTAAGAATATGAGACACACTGGGGAATGACCATTTGGTTGAGTATATGTGGTCAGTTAATAACAGAAAACCGAAAGAAGCATATAAGATGGATCAGAACTTGAATGCGAATAATTTTCTCGTTATCAATCACATTTTTCATTCTATAAAAGACAGTAGCGTTCAGTAGCGATAAATGGGTAGCATGGACACATACTCCTTTCTATAAAAGAAAGTAGCGATAAATGGGGAGATAGCATGGAGACATTCAAGAGCAACAACCTTACTGTTTGGATGGCATGTCGGAGTTGGACCAGTGTTCAGAAGGACTTCTAGCAATGTCTTGACTTCTTGAATATCATGTCGTAGTTGGACATCTGGCAAGGTTATGCCCTGGCTTCTTGCAACAGCTAGATTTATTGAGCACTGTTTTTTAACTCTAACCTGTAACATTTGTTTGAGTTTAAGTCCCTAAAATGATTAAATATAGAGTTGCGTATGATAGTTGGTGAAAACTTACCGGTATTTCACCTGCCGACCAGTAACGTCCTTCCTTCGGGCGGCCGGATTATTTTCTAATTGTGGGAGGAAGTAAAATCATTTGTGAAATTTCATCTGGTATTTCAACATCGTCTGAGTTTGCCGCCGGGTAAATGACCTCCTCATATGTTTTCGCCCAAACAGATGTCTTGTAGTAATCCCCAACAAGGGTATTCCATGGGATCTAAAGATGGTCGGCATCTACTAATGCATGGCCGCAAGGAATTTTGAGCTTCTGATAAGGAATTCACGAACAGCTTTTATCCTAAAAAGTAATTAGTTCACGTGCTCCCATTGGACCAAGTACCTCACATGACCAATTGTCGATGTTGTTGATTTTTGTGTAAGTGCATGCCTTCAAATTTTCCGTCATCACTTTGTCCACTTCAGAGTGACCAGACCACTCCGTTTGGCCGACTTCTTTTTGCGAGCAGAAAACCATATTGACATCATTGTTTGGATGAAACGGAGTAATACAAGAATCGGTGAGGCCCTGCCCTTCAACAATGCTTTATTTAGTTGCTCACAAGCGTTGCTGGTCATGATGTTGTAGTGTTGGCCTTGGAAATAAGCCCTAGACCAATGAGCAAGACCAATATTCTCAAGGTATGTTGCACACTGTAGATTGGTAGCCTTTATAGTACCAAAGATCTGTCTAAAGTACTTGACCTGTCATGTCATTTCTGACTGGGTTACAAGTTTATCAAGATCCTTACTCTTGAACGTAGCAACAACGTTCCTAGCTAAGTGAACTATGCGCGCACCATGATGAGATTTAGGATAAATACGCTTCTTGGCAGTGTAGAAAAAAGATTTCGCCGTATGATTTAACAGCGGCAGATAACTCGCGAGCAATGATCTCCCACCCGATTCTGAAATCAAATAATTACGATGAATGGACAGTGATCTCCCACCAGAACGGCGCTGCGTTCAAGAAAGTAATTTGGATTCCTTGATAAATCCATCTGTCAACCTGCCGAAGGATCACCAGATCTAGAAGATTGGTTAACAATCAACGCTCTGCTCGTGTCTTGGATGAAGATGACAATCGAACCAGAGCTGTTGACGAACATCTCCCACAGTAATGTGGTGAGAGACTTGTAGGAACATATCCGAAAGAGATTCTCTGTCTCTAATAGACCGAGGAATCAGAACATGAAAGCAAATCTTGCATGTTGTAACTTGTAAGCAGCAAGGGATGTCAGTGGAACCTTATTACGGTAAACTCAACAAGATTTGGGATAATGTAAACAATTATCGACCACTTCGAACTTGCAAGTGTGGAAAATGTGTCTGTAATTTAGGCACACAGCAGGAGAAAGACAGAGAAGATGACATGGTTGAACAATTTTGTTTGGACTCAATGACACAAGTTTTCAAACCATACGCTCCACCCTGACATTCTTGTGTCTCTCCCTGGATTAGAAGAAGTCTACAACATCGTGAGGCAGGAAGAAGATGTGATTAACAATCATCGAATTAAAGACCACAGACCTGAAGTCATAGCATGTGTAGCACAATCTCGGCCTCGTTTCAAAAATGAGGAACTAGAAAAGTTTGGGATCTGCAAGCATGTAACCGTGGCGTACATTCACCAGATAACTGGTTTTTTGTCATTGCCTGGTGGGGTGATCGACCAAAAGGAAGATCTCACACACAAGGATCTTCAGGAAGAGGTCGAGGAAGGCCAGTTTTGGCTTTCAGTGGAGGTCAATCCCGAAATATGTCTTCTTCTTTTTCTAATGCGGTTATGATCGACACTTCATCTCAGGAACACATGAATTATGTAGTCACGGACCGTGATCGGGATACAGTGAGCGGTCTCTCAGACGAGCAATGTGCAGTGTCACTAAGATTCTCAATGCCGGAAAAAGGGATGGGATAGACGCTGCAAAAGCCGGTACATCTGAAAATTTAACTAGTACGTGTTCTAATTCTTTATGGATCTTAGACACCGGTGCGTCGCACCATATGACTGGGAAGCTAGAGTTACTGACGAATTTACATAAAATATCACTGGTTTTGATTATT
Organism: Eutrema salsugineum; assembly: GCF_000478725.1. Classification (NCBI taxonomy): domain Eukaryota; kingdom Viridiplantae; phylum Streptophyta; class Magnoliopsida; order Brassicales; family Brassicaceae; genus Eutrema; species Eutrema salsugineum. Next base: position 18,062,177 of record NW_006256829.1, on the reverse strand, counting down.
CTTGCTGATGAGAATAAACGAGTGGCTGTTAAGGAAGAAACAGTACATCTAGGAAATATGATTCTGAAATCTATGTGTTTATGTGGAAGAATTGAAATCTGATTTGATTTCTGTTGGGCAAATGATGGATGAAAATCGTTGTGTCGTACAACTTGCTGATCACTTTCTCGTGATTCAGTACCACACTACGAGGATGGTGATTGGAGTTGGTAAAAGAGAGGCTGGAAGTTTTTATTTTCGAGTATGGAGTCTGCTGTGGCGTTACATACAAATGTGGAAATGTCGTTTGATCTCTGGCATAAGCGGTTGGGACATGCTTCAGCAAAAGCCATTAATTTGCTTCCAAATGATGAGTTTTCAGTTAGTAATGGGATTTCTAATATTGTGTGTGACACATGTATGAAAGCAAAACAGACACGTGAATCTTTTCCTTTGATTCAGAATAAAAGTTCAGCCATTTTTCATCTTATACATTGTGACGTGTGGGGACTTCACCGAACCCCATCTCACTCGGGTGCTCGTTATTTTTTGACGATCGTAGATGATTTTTCTCGCAGTGTGTGGATCTAGTTGATGATTGAAAATAGTGAAACCCAGAAACATTTGCGTCATTTTCTAGCTCTAGTTGAACGACAATTTGAGACAAAGGTAAAAACCTTGAGGAGTGACAACGGAACAGAGTTTCTGTGTATACGAGATTATTTTCTCCAACATGGAATTCATTATGAGACCTCCTGTGTGGGGACTCCACACCAGAACAGATGGGCCGAGAGAAACCATCGCCACATTTTGAACATCGCGATAACTTTGCGGTTTCAATCATGTTTACTGATACAGTTTTGGGGAGAATGTATTTTGACAGCGGGGTATCTCATTAATAGGACACCGACTGCAGTTCTGAATGGAAAGTCACCACATAAAGTAATCTATAACTCTGTTCTAGGTTATTCTCATTTGCGCGTGTTTGGTTCATTGTGCTACGCACATAACCAAAATCATAAAGGAGATAAGTTTGAGTCAAGAACAAGACGATACATTTTTGTTGGCTATCCCCATGGTCAAAAAGGTTGGAAGTTATATGATTTGGAAGAAAACGTATTTTTTGTTTCACGGGATGTAATCTTCTAAGAAAGAGTGTTACCATTTCTCAACAATATAAATGATGCAGATGATGGTGATAATGGGCTCTTGGGTCAACAAACAACAACTCCTTTTTTGTTGGACTTTTTGGATACTAATGGATCACAATCTATAACTCCAGCAGGCCTAGAAGAAATTGGATCTTCTCATCCAAGTCCATCGTTACAAGAAATTGGACCTTCTCCTATTGAAACTACGACGCCTAATATTGAAGCCGAGACCCTCACCACCAACATCGACGAACCTCCAGCTGGATCATCACCGTTTATACCACCGTCGGAACCAATCAAAATTCTTGGCAGAGGCCATCGCCGGAAAACTAGACCAGAGAAATTGAAGAAATTTGTCACCAACACTGTGACGGTCGAACCTGTTTCTACCTCGGCTTCAACCTCTGTGTATCCAATTGAGAACTATGTGGACTGTCATCGTTTCTCTGCGACACACACGGTGTACTTAGCTGCGATTACAGCAGGTATGGTTCCTCACACATACTATTTAGCTATGAAATATAAAGTTTGGAGATATGCTATGGGAAATGAAATTGCTGCTCTAGAGAAAAATGGTACATGGACGATTGAGGATCTGCCGCCTGGGAAAAAGGCAATTGAGAACAAATAGGTTTATACCATCAAATATCGATCTGATGGGACAATCAAACGATATAAAGCAAGATTGGTCGTCTTAGGAAACCGTCAAGAAGAAGGCGTGGATTATGATGACACATTTGCGCATGTTGGGAAGATGGGTCCAATTTGTTTGGTTCTAAGTATTGTTGCTGCTAAGAACTGGCATGTACATCAAATGGATGTGCATAATGTATTTCTTCACGGTGACTTAACGGAGGAAGTCTATATGAAAATGCCACAAGGTTTTCTTTCGAGTGATTCGACTAAGGTACGTCGTCTTTACAAATCATTATACGGATTGAAACAGGCTCTGAGGTGCTGGTTTGCAAAGTTATCAACAGCTTTACAAGAATATGGCTTTCAACAGTCATTATCAGATTATTCTCTATTTAGCTACAACAACAACAGTGTGTTTTTTCATGTCCTCGTCTATGTCGACGACTTAGTTATCTCAGGAAGCTGTCTTCTTGAGATAGAATATTTCAAAGACTATCTCTCCAATTGTTTTCATATGAAAGATCTCGGCGTTCTCAAATATTTCCTTGGGATTGAGGTTGCTCGGAATGAGAAAGGCTTCTATTTATCTCAACGGAAATATGTATTGAACATACTCACAGAAAATGGACTTCTGGAGAAAACCAGCCTTTTTCCAATAGAACAAAACCACAAATTGTCATTGTCAAAATCACTGTTACATCAGAACCCAAGAGAGTATATTCAACTCACTGGAAAACTCATTTACTTGGCTGTTACTAGGCCAGAGCTATCTTATTGTGTTCATACATTGGCACAATATATGGAGAAACCAAGAGAAAATCACTAGGAAGCTCCATTGAGAGTAGTCCGATATTTTAAATCAAACCCAAGTCAAGGTATTTCACTTGCCAAAACATCAGATTTGCAAATCCATGGCTGGTGTGATTCAGATTTGTCGGCGTGTCCTCTCACCAGGAGATCTTTAACCGGCTATTTTGTACAGCTCGACGACTAGTCAATCCCTTGGTCATCGAAAAAAAAGAAAACAGTTAGTCTCTCATCAGCAGAAGCTGACTATAGGGCAATGATGTTTTTGACGAAAGAACTATTTTGGGTCAAGAAGGTGCTGTGTGATCTAGGTGTAACTCATGATCAGCCAATGCGTGTGTACTCTGATAACAAGTCTGCTATTGCTATGTCTGAAAATCCAGTCCAACATGAGCGTACAAAGCATGTGGAAAATGACAGTCATTTTGTTAGAGAGTCAGTTGTTGCAAGTAAAATTTCTACAACATATGTTCGTTCTCAAGATCAGTTGGCGGACATTTTTACGAAAGCGTTGAGACGTAAGGAATTTCAAGTTTTTCTTCGCAAGTTAGGCATTCATGATGTTCATGCTCTAACTTGAGGGAGGGTGTTGCAGATATTACTCTGTCTTATCAATTTGTCATTATGTCGTATCTTTTGTAATCTCCTTCTTTTGGAAACTAGCTCTTTATTCCTTCGTATATAAGTTAATGTAATTGTTTCAGTTGAAATACAATATTGCGTCCTTCACTTGCTTGTCAAATATTTTTAAAATGATGATATAGAGCAATCCATGAACTATACTCTATGTAATAATAAAACTAATTTTGATAACAGTTCAACATATGATCATGCGATCATGAACAGCATATAGGACTTGGAACTTGGATCTAAAGAATATGCACTAGAGGAGCAAGAGGAACTCGAAGATGGTGAAGCATTGGTTATGCCAATTGGTCCAATGACTCGATCTAAGTCTAAGAAATTCAAGAAAGTACTCGGAGCTATGCTTAGAATCAGTTGGAGACGATCTAACGTCTTGAGCCAGGAGGGAGAAGATGTTATACAAACCTCATTGGTTTCTATACAGGCTCAAGATGATTGACAAAGGGGCATGTGACCCATTTGTACTCTTTTTCCCTCTCATTTGGTTTTGTCCCAAAGGATTTTCCAAAAGAAGGTTTTTAATGAGGCAAATCGATCACATCATATCACCCATTTTTTGATCCACTAAGGCCCAACAAAGAGAAGTCGCGGCCAAATGGAGAAGAAGGAATTCTTTCTTTGTTCAAATTTTGTCTTTATTGCTTTGATATTTTTCCGAGACAAGTCTTGGCTGTCACAAGCTTGTTCTCTTTCTTTTAAAACCTTTGTATGTTCCATTGTTGAACTATCTATCTTTTCAATCAAAATCTATTTCAAATTAGATCATTTGTTCCTAGAACATCTTAGCTAGTTAGTGTATTATATATCTCAAGTAACCCTCATTCTTTGGTGTGTTATATCCTCAAAATCACCCTTGGTATATCAAAGGCCTTCCACAGCCTTTGTGCGACCCTTCACTCCATCAATCATCCTTGAATCCATTTTGTTTCATCACAAGTCGTACCTGATCCAACACTTAGAGTGACAAAAGGAGAATCAGATCATATCATATTTCAAACATTAATATTTTTAGTTATGGAAAAAGAGCAAGTTAGATAATATTGTATATTACACACACTATATAATAGCCATAATTCAATAAAGTCATTAAGTTAAATATGGTTTTTTATAATTATAGATGGTAATTTTTCAAAATAATTTTTTTAAGAAAAGAATGATCTTTTCTTTGGATTACTAAGAGTTATGGCCGAAAACCGTAATCCTTAACCACAACATATAATATTAGTTCCATCTCAAATGTCACTCGAGCATATAATATCTAGACTTTGCTTAAGGTACTATTCTAGTCGAGCTAACAACACTTGATAAAAAAAATGTTGATGAAAAAAGAAAGTTTGGTGCTATGATTTTTGCATTAGAAAATGATTATGTCTTGTTCGATGGTCTCCCCTCCTCTTGCTACTCTTTTTTTTTGCTAAATGATAAATATTCATTAAAAATGAAAAGTTTAGGTGTTATTAACAAAATGTTCAACCTAAAAGATTGGTTCAATGGCAAAAAAAAACATGAAAGCAAAACCAATCGTATTATGTCGACACTAAAGCATTGAAGCAATAAGGTATCAAACAGTAGTGATAGGAAGTTTGAAAACCCTACGAAAAGTGAAACCGAGAAAAGATCAAAAAGAGAATAGCAAGAAGAAGGACCAAAGAAACATCAACTAAGCAGAACGGAAGCTGTCCAAAAGAAAGTTATTCATCTAAGGATTCAGAGGAGACCCGCACAAAGACAATCCTCAACGCCTAAGAATCGACACTCAACCAGAATCGACACTCAACCAGCATACCTAGATCCAGCAATAAAGCGGGACTACAGTAAGTTGCAAATCTTAGAAGCGCTACTGAATCTATCAAGATCCTTCTGATGTCGGATAATACACAGTCAAGCGACAACAAGCTCAGATAGCCTTACTACCTCCTTTGAAAGCAAACTGAACATGATACAGTACCAAACTAAAAGCAGCCTCAATCAAATAAAACAGGCAGAACACTAACTCCACCCAAGAAAACAAGCATATAAGCACATCAGCGACGAGTCAAGGAGCCACCGGAGACACAAAAACCTGATGATAACCGATCAAACGACACACTGAAATAGAGCTCTGAACATCGGCTCGACACAGAAAGCCTAACCCACTGCCATCAGTCGTTTTGAACTTTTGATATTGAAAGCTTGTTTCCCACTCCATTAGGTGCTCATCTCGACTTTTGGTGCCCATTCCTTAGTAAACCTCCAATTTCCGTAATATTTTTCATATTATAACTTATGAAATGAGCTTCTTCAAGGTGACTGATCCATTAAGTGACATTCAACAGCTTCTCTTTTGGCTTTTATTGGTCTAGTGTTGACTGACGAGGCCCAACACCAACATTGTGAACTCGATTTCATGTTTCTTCTGATAAAAATAACTCTTAAATGTTTTATTATATCAAGATTTTTGTGCGACTATTCGAGTTTGATATGTGACTATTTAAGTTTTTTTTTGTGTATGAAATGACTATTTAACTGTAACTTGTGTCTAGGATAAGATAAAATATGACATTCTCCTACTCAATTGTTAAAACCACCCAAGTTTCTTTGAGAATTAAAATTTAAATTCATAAAAAAGAATCTAAAATATTGTTTACAATCAAAGAAGTTATAATGTTTTCTAACTGTGGAGCAATAACAATATTAATATTTTTTTATTTTCAACAATTACAAGTCAACACGGTAACTTATTGTATACAAGTCAACGCTGGAGCTAGTAATATGTAGGCCTAGTAATATGACAGGTGAGATCAATGGGTTAGGTTGAGATCATTGGTTGCGAGAGAAAACAGTTCTGTGTATTATGTCTACTTTTTTTTGCTTATCAATTTCAGCTGGTTGTCTGGGGCAGTTGCAAATTAAAAAAAAATTGATATTGCTAAATTTTTTATACGGTTTCCACATTGCTGAATGTTGTTAGAGGTTCTTCTAAATGACACGATAATTATATAAGAAAATAGAAAAAAAAATCAATAACGTTGAAGTTAAAATTTGGGACAGAACAGAGTTAAGAACATTCTTTTTCAAATCCTGCAAATACTCATTGATATTCTCATCATAAAATATCTTTGTGGTTGGTAGAACTATTTCCTACTATTATTACAGTTATTAAGTATATCCAAAATGAAGGCAGTGAAGTTTTACAACAATCCCAAACTTGTGTTCTTCTAAAGTACTTTCACACTCTTGATTGTGTGTTTTACTTGTATCTAATATTATATATATTGGGGCTAACTGAGAATTTATCTGCAACATAAAGATCAAGATATTTCGAATACCATGTCAGTGATAAAATTTACTAAATGAGAACTACAAAAATTTGGAGATGATGGATGTGATTTTCTTATGACTAAAATTTCTTTCTTTTGCAAGAAACATAATGCTGAAATGCTTATCATGGAAGCATATTTTGTTGATCCCAGGAAGCCAAGAAGGAGAACCGACATAACCAATATGCATCATTACAAGGTCAATTGTTTTTATACTGTTTTGTATTTGTCAATACAGGAGTTCAATGATCGTTTTACTAATGTAAACACTGATAGATATTAAAAAAAATCTTGTAATTAATTTAATTGATATGATTAGAGATTAGATGTGTCAATCAAGGATAAATCATGTCAATCTTGCTATGTCAATCAAGAGTAAATCTCATCAATCTCGATTCATTATTGTGTATATATTCTTGTAAGAGATGTGAATACAGTCAACGAAAATTATTCAGATTTTATGGTATCAGAGCTCTTCTTAAAGTTGAGTTTCGGATAAACGATATGGAACAACTAAATTACTTCCTTGGGATCAAAGACAGATTTTAAACCTGCAAGCATTTTTCTAAGTTAAACCATGCTCAAGATATAATTGCTCGTGCAGGCGTGAAAGAATGCAAACCATGCTCCAACCTGTAGACTTAAAGGCCAAGCTTTTGAAAATGCAGGTGATCTTATTGTCAACCCGACATAATATAATTTTTTTGGAGGAGTGCTTCAGTATCTCATATTTACGAGGCCCAATATCTCCAATGCTATCAACCAAATCTGCTTATATACTATGCTATTTTTAGAAAATAGAAAATCATGTGCAATTTATAAAAATATCAATTTTTTTTTTCAAACAAAAATGTCATCTATTAAAAACTAAACTATGGATATTACTTCAAAATCATTGGGAGTGATGGTCGTCGTAAACCGGAATACTCATTTGGCCTGCCCTGACAGTAATTATTTTGACTCCACCTCCAAAGACCGCACTCATTATCTCTCTTGTGGTCGATTCTAACGATATAAAATACTGTTCCTGTACACTCTTCTCGTGCTTTGCTTCAGTTACTTCTTCTTTCTAAATCTTTTAAAATTCTCCATTAAGTTCTTACTTCAAAAAAAAAATTCTTTCTATCATTCTCTACATATAAACAAAATGGGAAACTGTCAGGCAGCGGACACAGCAGGAATCATGATACAACACACAAATGGAAAAGAAAAGAAGTTAAGCTATCCAGTTTCTGCTAGTTATGTGATGAAGATGAATCCTGGCCATTATGTTTCTCTTCTCATCTCGACGACTGCTCTCCCGGCCGCCTCTTCCGGTCATGGAGGACCTCTTAGGGTCACGAGGATCAAGCTCCTTCGTCCCACGGAGACGCTTGTTCTGGGCCACGTCTATAGACTCATTACGACAAAAGGTATACTTCAAACTCTATATTATTATAACTTTATGTCCTAATTGGAATAGAACTATGCTCAAGTCTTTTATCAAAAAAAAAAAAAAAACTAGGCTTTAAGTCTTTTTTTTTTTGTTGTCTAAATACGTTACTCTGTTGAATGAGTTATAAATTTTTCAATGTACAGTCTCTCTCTCATAACCTCTCAAACTGTGATTGTATAAGCCATCTCTACTTTTTATATCAAAAATTATATTTATGATTAGATTTTTTTTAATATAACAATTAGATTTATATGAGAATTAAGTGATTTTGGAATCTGTGTAAGTGAGTGTCCGATTATATTCTCTCTCATGCGTACGTTTCTTACTTTGGTTTTTGGATGGGGTCTAATCAACAAATTTTGAAACTTCTGGGGTGAAATTCAGAGGTTATGAAAGGTTTAATGGCTAAGAAATGTTCCAAGTTGAAGAGAGAAGGAAAGGTGTTGGAAGATAATCTAGAGATGATGAAAGCAATAAGCTCTACTAAGCTTGACAATGAAGATCAGGTAACGAATATGTGGTTATAAAGATTAACTATATTTTTATCTCACGTCTGCACGAGAATTTTTCATTTTTTTATGTCTAATATAATTTTTGTTTATAGAAATTTCTTTTGTTATTTATTTTTTAATTCAAGAATTTGATTATCGTGTAAAAACTTTGAATAGTATAGATTTTTGTAATAGTAGAATAAAAATATGAATTATTAAATATATATTGATCTATAATGTTAATTATAAACTTTGTTATTATGTAAATTTTGATTTACACAGATGATAAACAATACAATAAGATATTTGTTTACCATTTGTACTATTGTAAAAATATTATTTAAATTCAAAATTTTAAATTAAATATAACCTGTATTTAAGGAATTTTAAAGTAACTAAAATTATTATCTAATTTTTGTAATAAAATTTATTTATGATTTTTTTGAATTTTAAATTAAATTAAATCTAAATATTCGTAATTAAATTTAATTAATAAAAATTTCATGTAATTTAAAATTTAAATTAAATATAATCTATATTTAAGGAAATCTAATAATATCTAAATTAGTAACCAATTTTCGAAATTAATTTTAATATAAAATAAAATATTATAAAAAAGGTTTAGGTGTGTTTGGAAACAGACACTAAAAGTGCTTCTGTTTTAATAGAATAGATATCTAATAATTATGGTTTGGCGAATGATTATTGAGAATTAGATTTTAACTGAGATAAAAAACGTCTATAACTGCAGACGAAGAAGCAAGAGAAAGAGAGGCCACAAAGAACCTCAAGATCATGGCAGCCATCTCTAAAAAGCATATCGGAAGGAGGTTCAAGTTGAGTAAATTCTAAAACCTTGGTGGGGAATTTAAGAACATTTGAAATATGAGGGTCTAGTTTGGAAAATAGGAAAGGCAAGTGACAAAAGCTGGTCTCTTGTAAGGTGTGATATTAAAGAGAAAAAAATGTTGAAAGTAATCATTCATATTGACTGACTGAAGAGTCGGAGTTCTCCGAATAATTTATACAGAATCCGTCTGACAAAGCCTTGCAAGCTTTAGCCGAAAGCATCGAGCGTGCCATAAGCTGAGCATTTCTACTAGATTATTGATAAGTTTTTATAACCTGTTATGCATTTTCTATTAAAAACATTGAAGCAAACATTGCCACGTGTTCGGCTCAAGACCATAAAGTAACGCCTTCGATTTCAGATTTTAACCACACAACAGAACCAAAGAGAAAAAACGCAGAAAACAAATAATCAGATTTCATTAAAGAGCAAAAATTTAAATCAACGAAGAAACCCTTTTGCTTTCGAAAATTGAAAGAAAAAAGACACAAAAATGGCAACGAGAGGAGTTGCTGCTGCTGCGTGCGTAGTATTGAAGCACCGAAGAAGAAACCTTTCTCATCGTTCACTATCATCGCACCATTTCAATCCCAACTTCAATCCACAAATCATCCCAAAAGGTACAAATTTCTCAGAAATCTCTCTTGTCAGATCGATGTTTATACATGATTTGCTTTGTAGGGTTTAGATTTCAAATTAGGGCAATACAAGGAGCAGGTACTGATCCTGTTACACAATTAAAGAACAACGAGGAGCCAAAACCAAAACCTCAGAATTGGAAAATCAAAATGCTGTTTGATGGAGATTGTCCTCTCTGCATGCGTGAGGTCTTGTAATAAATAAACATAATTTCTATTTCGAATTGTTCATCACGAAATATGACAGACATTTTTGAAACTGAATTGTTCTGTTTTATTTTTTATTTTATTTTATTGCCAAAAGGTTAATATGCTTAGGGAAAGGAATGAGAAACATGGAACTATAAAGTTCGTCGACATAAGCTCCAATGATTATTCTCCAGAAGATAATCAAGGGCTTGATTATAAAACAGTAAATTGTCTATTTTTCCAACCTGCTTTAATTTGTATCATCCTCTGTTTTTCACATATTGTGGTTCGGATTTGATCGAGGATACTTTTTAGGTAATGGGACAAATCCATGCAATTCAATCTGATGGAAATGTGGTAACCGGTGTGGAGGTAAAAGCTTAATTTGCATCATTGTTTAGGCTTAATCCATTTCATATTATCTTGAGGTTTTTCTCGGTGGACCATTTTCAGGCATTTAGGAGATTGTATGAAGAGGTTGGACTTGGATGGGTTTACACTCTCACCAAATTTGAACCAGTAAGCCTCTCTCTTGCAAGATCGGATCCACGAGAAGCTTTCGCTTTCTATTGTCTCGACTTCTTCGTTCACTTATAATACATTATTACTTGCAGATAGGGAAGGTAGCTGATGCTGTGTATGATTTCTGGGCTAAATATCGACTTCAAGTCACAGGTATATGAAATGACTTGAATATGTTTAAAATTATGTCGAGATTGTGTTGGTCACATGTGCGTTAAAACTCTATATCTTTCTTGATTAGGCCGGCCATCGATAGAAGCTATTCTTGAAGCAAGAAAGAAAAATAAGGTATGGAGAAAGAAAAACTCACAAGGGTGAAACATTTCACGTTTACTCTGAAAAACCGATCAACAGTATAATTTGTGTTGACAGGTGGAGACATGTGGTGATAGCAAGGCGTGCAAGTTGTGAAATTAGTTCACATGATACTCTTGAATTTTCAAAATACTAAAACCAATACATATTATTCTTTCAGCTTTATGTGAATGAGCGTTTGTATGCATATAATACAACTATACAAGCCCGTTACATATTTTACCCTGATCATCCTTCTGGTATGCATGAACATTCGAAGTCGACATAGTTCGGAAACTATATGTTTATAGTTGAAAATAGTGGACTAAACATTTCAGCAAATTGAAACTGTAGAGTTTTCTTGTTGGCACTGTTGTGTAAAGGTTAGCGGATTTTTACTAATGTTATTAAATAGGTTTTTTTTTTCTCGTCTATTCATTATTATTATGAAGACCCCAAAACAGGCAAGTTACAGCGAATCGAGGCCCAAACCCTTGTACATTAAAATCCAAATCAACACCATTTAAGTCCAATACTAAAAAGATAAGAGTCAATAAGCTTCGAACACTTGTAAAACACGTGGCAGATTTGGGGTAAACGTCAATGAGAAAATGCCGCTGATTCATCAGAGCTTTGCTGGAAACCGATAATCCAAAGAGTGTAACCATATAGGTTTAAGAGTTATTGCATTAGGTTTAAGAGTTATTGCATAGATTGCCCATAGAAAGTTACATAATTAAGTTCACAAAAATTGAACTGTTCCGTATCTCTTTCTCTTCGTGGAAAGTCCAATACATCCTTATCCAAAAATTAGTACGCATAAAATAATGGATCCTATTAGAGGTTGCATGTTCGCAACATAACCGACAGCAAAATCTAGTGTACGGGATATAGAACATATCGAAATAATAATTTAATAAATTTTGGGGGGGTGGAAATTGAAAAGAACTAGGGTTTGTGGATTCTACTAAAAAATTCTGTTCAGTTTTCAGAGTGAATAGAAACTGAAAGTCTCCACCAGCCTTTTATCGCCGACAGACATTTGAAGGAGAAGTTCCCAATTTTGTCGATAAATCGAAGGAATAAGGAGTCGACATCGTTGATCAAGGACATAATCAGAAGTAAAGGTAACCCCCGATTACTGTTAACCGAGATAACCCTGTTATCAGTGTCACTTATTTAGGATTTTGTACATCGTTCTCCTCTCAGATGGAAGAAGACGATTTACCGAGGAGGATTATAACGGCCGGCGATGAACCTTGGGGTCAGAGAGTCATTACATACCAAAAATTCAGCATTATTCAGGATCTTATTTCGGCGCTGGACGAAGACGAGATTGATTTCATTCGTCAATCTCCCCTGGGCAAATTACTGGAGATACCCTCAATGCCGGCGTGGTAAGGAACATTTGGGTTGTTCCTGTTGTCCCGTCAGTTAGAAGTGAAGCGGAAGAACGAGATATGGATTCTCTTCGCCGGTCACCCCATTAGGTTCTCTTTGCGAGAGTTCAAGATTGTTACTGGTCTAAACTGTGGGAGGTTTCCGGTGGATCTGTCCAAGAAGAGGAAGTCTGCTAACTATCCTATGTATGATAGACTATTTGATAAGAAAGAAGATGTCACCGTGGAGAGAGTAATTGCTATTCTGAAAGCTAAAAGAAGCCTGAGTAAAGAGAATCGATTGAGGATGGCATGTCTTGTCCTGGTCGATGGAATCCTCGTTCCAACTGTTCATTACCCTCGTGTACGAGTTGTCAAAGAACATGCGGAAATGACTGAGGATCTAAAGACCTTTATGGAATATCCATGGGGCAGGTTATCTTTTGATATGATGATAACCTCGATACAGGGTTTAGATTTGCGGAAACTTGCAAAAGCAAATGTCGCTGTACAAGGGTTGTTCGCTGCTCTTCAATTAGTGGTTTTGGAAGCTGTCCCAGCAATCGGCGATTGCCTGAATCCCGTAGGTGGAGGAGAGGTGGACTCAGACGATAATTTCATCCCACATCAGCGTCATCATCTTCAATTGAAACTAAGTCATGCGCGTGAGGTCGATGAGGCCTGTGAGGTAAAAGCATTTATGTACCACCATTCAATAGTTGCAAAGTTTAATTCTGTATTTCTCCCTAGATGACTTACATCATAGCTAACATTGATAACTATTAGGAGGATGCCTAGATATAGGTAACTGTGTTGCAATGAAAAGAAGGAATGTAATAGTAACTTAGAGATAGCTTGATTAAAACGTCAACAATGTTATCGATACTTAGATTATAGTGCTAACAGGTGGGACAGAATAAGCAGAAAAATGGTTAACTACAAATGAGATAATTAGGACTTTGAATTGAAATACTGTAATATTACAAAAATCTGCCGATAAATACGTTATCATGCGAACTTAGTCATCCAGTATAATAAGTACCAATAGAACGTTATAGCCATATTCACTCCATTTCTTCTTGCTACCTTACAGGATCTAGTTACATGCATTATTCGGCCGGAGGTTGAATTTGATCCAGATGAGGAAGACCTTAGTTGGGCGGACGACCCAGCTGATCCAAAGGTCGACAAGATCTTGAAACTGATAGCTGAAGGTTTCAAGTTCACGAGTGAAATGTTCACTGGTGGTAAAAATCATCCGAAATCGCTGTCAAAGTCAAAAAAAGGAGAGGCGTTGGTGGGAGGTCCGTTGTTGGCAAGAACTTCAAAGGGAAGGAGAAATGTTCGGTGGCATCTACTTCCACGACCGAGGAAGACAGATTGTCACGACTTCTCGATGAAAAATTAGCAGAGCATGACATCATTCAGAGAGAGTTTTTCAGTGCCACACTCAAGGAAAATAACAAAGCTTTGCTTGCAGCCTTGCAGGACTGGTTTCTTGATAATACTGTTGTAGAGGAACGTTATGAGTCCCAGACGGTGTCCGCCGACTCTGACTCAGCCGGTGAAATTTAAGGCAATAGGGCAAGGCAGAAAGGTCCCGTTAATGGTGCCAACAAAGATGGAGAGACACAAACTGAAAATCCTGCAAATGTAGGCTGTCATTCCCAAGCAGCGGCGCTGAATGGGGTCCATGGGGACAATGTTAATCGTGATAATACTGTGAACGCGGAAACACTGATTCCTCGGAATCCAACTTCACCTTTGGCTAGGGACGACAACTCCACTGCTGATGACGGGAATCCAGACGACACCAACGCCTTTGGAATCGAGGTATATCAATTTTTTATCTTATGAATTATCGGTAACTTAATTGACGGTGGAAAGGAGAGATGGTGGGTAGCTGTCATTGAAAATGATTTTTTTGTTTCAGGTCAATGTTCATGAGCACGAGGATGGTGATGCTGCGCACACTGATAACCAGGACGATGATAGAAGGACTGACGATCCATCACAACCGATGGACGTGGCAGGAAACACCACCCGGGTCCACGAAGTGAGCAAGGAGCAGTCAGTGGAAGAGATTGCTGCATATTATTCAGAGGTTTCATTAATGTTTAGTTAACCTTATCAGCGCTAACTTTCTGATCCACGAGACTTTATTATCATGAATAATTAGCTGTCAAGGTCAATGTAATGTAGGTAGCCTAACTGACGGTGATTAGGAAAGATCTTGTGCAGCTGTTATTGAAGTCCAAAATTTTTGTTTCAGGTCAATGTTCATGAGAACGAGGATGGTGATGGTGCAAACACTGGTATCCAGGATGGAGATAGAAGTACTGATGATCTTGCACAACCGATGGTCGTGGCAGGAAACACCACCCGGGTACAAGAAGTGAGTAAGGAGCAGTCGGTGGAAGAGATTGCCGCATATTATTCAGAGGTATCATAAATTTTAGATAACTTATTCAGCGCTAACTTAGTTATACATGGTACTTTATTATCTTGAAAATATAGTTCTCATGAAAAATGCTATATGTAGGATAATGTTTGCAAAGGGGGAGACAAAACTCAGACACCATGCGTCGAAGAGGGTAAAAAAGAGGTACAATCTGTAAGTTACATGTTATATGTTTTAACTTTACTTAAATTTTTGGTTACGTTTACAGATTTTCCGATTTAACATGTAATAATGTTACCAATTTTTGTTTTGTTCATATAGGAAATCAATGCTGCAAATATTAACAGTAGTGTCATCGACGGGTCCAATGTCCTAACTCCTCCCGAGGGTGTCAGCCATACTGACAATGATACGATTATCTCGGAGGGAACAGAAACCAGCTCAGCCTTAGTTGTTTATCAGGTTAACATTATTGTTTTGTACCTATGAATATGTAGGTCAGCGTTGCTAATGATTTTGCAATTTAATATAGGGGATTGGAGAGACGGAGAATATAAAGGAAGCCGAGGCGGACACTGATGAGACAACAGCTGATAAGAAGGTGTGATAATGTTTGGAAGAATAAATTTCAAATTAGATAACAAAGGTATCTGTCATTTTTTCATATTTTTCATGCTGGTACAGGGTCTAAGTCAAGTTGGAGCTTGTTTCAGCGTTTTGGGGGAATCAATACCTGATTACACTAGAAAAAGCAAGCGCCCCGTGTTGTTTCCTCAAGGATAGACGAGCGTTTCCAATGTGACAAGAGATTGAAGACACTCATAGGTCATGAAACCGAAGCCGGCGTCGCCAAGGCCAGAAAACTGGACGAGAAAGTTCGATTGGCGATTGGGACAGTAAAAAGGTTTGTCCCTGAACTACTTAAGTGGACACCAATTTATATGAGTTGGCTAATTCTGGTTCCTCTGACAGATCACTGAACCTGGGAAATCTGATGATGTTGTCAGCGAAAGACTTCATCGATCTATTAGAAAGAAAGAAAAACATCCCTGCCAAGGTATTCAGTGCATTAGAAAGAAAAAAAAACATCCCTCACATGAGATGAATAAAACGTATTAAGGGTAACTGTTATTGACGGATCTGGGTTATTGTCAGGTGATGGATGGGCTCATACGGTTTTCGCGCCACATGCTACGAGTCGACATGGAGGATGGTGTAGGGTTGAGAGTTGAACTTCTAGACACAAAATTTGTTTCTCAGTTAACCAAGTTATACCCCAGGTTCATCAAATCCCCTGCTAGAGAAGAATTCCCTTTCACCAAAACGGTGATAGATATGGTTAATGGCGTAGATGACGTCGACCGTGTGCAATTGTATGAGGAGGCTGACATCGTCTACTTACCTTTCAACTTCGACCAGCGGTACTAGGTGACACTAGCTGTAGACCTGAAAGCCAAAAAATCTTTGTTTTGGACTGCAACATGGCCCTCATCAACGAAACCAGGCTTGTGGACGAGCTGCAACCCATAGCCACTATGCTCCCTTATTTATTCAGATTGGTGGCTGCTAATATGGAGATGAGTCAAGTTGAGATATCACCGTTTTCTATCGAAAGGGTCACTGGTATCCACCAAATCGATTCCCCACATGATTCTGGTATGTATTCTATTTTCCTTCTTCAAACTCATGCAGTCGGCGGAATAGACGGGTGTAGACAGTTCGAAGTTCAACTACTGGAAATCGAGACAAAGAAAATGATTTCTGCATTGATCAAGCATTATGCTGTCTAGATACCTCCGGATTCTGCAACAAATATTATCATGTAACTCCATCTCCATATGACGTGTGTACTCTCCCTCCTATCATTTGGTTCTGTAGAACCTAAACTGATATGCTTCTCGCTCCCCTTTTCGTTCTTTACTTGTTAAGACTACTTATTTGTCACTGTTTATTTGTACTTTCGCCTCTCAAGCATGGTTTTTGGAACTATTTATTTCAACATTCGCATCGCGAGCACGTACAACCACCCATCGGCTAACTAGCTGACATGCTGAATTGAAATCTTAATGACAAGATAACTTTATTACCTGTAATTTTTGTGGCATCGAATGTATACATTCATTACCACAAGCTATCTGTTATACTTATCACGTTCACCTAAATGTAAGTTAACATAGTTAACTCGTTCTCAACATTAATAGTTAACCATCACTTTTTAAGCATACAGTTAGCTCGTTCTCAGACTTACCAGGATTCGTTGTTCGCTTACATCACTTCTTAAGCAATGTGCTGACTATCTTTACCCGCATTCAGTATGCCGTCAATCAGCTAATTCTTGCAATTCAACATACCTGACTTGTTATCAGCATTTTACGATTGTCCTACAATGTTGTTAACTTAAGACTACATAGAACATGTATCCACATTAGATCAAAATTTGGGCAGTTATCATTATCACTTATTGCAATTTACGCTCGACAGAACACCAAATGTGCCAATGACCATAAATTATCTAAACAATATTGCTCGCCGACATAAGTTATCAAGATATCTAATATACATGATAATAATGTTAACACACCTCTGATCTTAGCGATAATATTGTTAGCATTAACTCTGTTCGATATAAGAAAGAGAAATTTACTTTTACTAAACCATAACAGCATTGCATATATCACAAGGAAAGTGGGCCACAACCAAAAGATGCAAACGGATATTACAATGATTAGAAGCTGCCACATGCAACGTAGAAAAGAACTAAGTTTGCAATATGACCCCATGGCTGTTGTATATTAGCTAAGGGGGTCATCTCAAACTCAATTCAGAAAGTTTTATAACTTAGCGATCATATTACACAGCAAAAGGTGATCACTAATACCAACTTTACTTAACACCCAACCATGTCCGTATTTTACATCTTCTAGCCTGTTGAAGTTGTTGCCGCTATATACAACCAAACTGCATGTTATCCCCCATCTTAGTTTTAAGTTTCTTGTAAGCACAAAATTACCGCTTTAATTGTACACACCAAATTTTTATCCGTTGGGCAACCAAACAGGATATGTATAGAACTATACGTCACATGCGTACCGGTATGGGGCCCTTGCAAGTGGATTTGTTATGGCCACGGACACGGCATCTTGTGCAACGACGCCTCGCCACTCTCTGCAGTTAACCATGTTATCACAACATACACTTAAAAAAAAAGGATTCCACATCTGCATCTATTTATTTACTTACCTTGAATTCACCCTTAGAGAATATACGTGTCTTTTTAGGTCTTCCAGGGGGACGACGGACATTGGGAGGGCCGAGCCTCACCTTGCCAGACTCATTAGTAGTACGTTCCAGGGTGTCCATGTCGGGCACTGGCATTATCATTGCTTCATACGCGAGTCTGCGATATTGAACGGTGTAATGGACGTTTACCAGAGTCTCTACTCGAACCCCATCCCTAATACCTGCTGCAATGGCGTGTTCGCAAGGTATCCCTAGGAGTTGGAATGCTCTACAGGTGCAAGACTGCTCCCACAAGTGAACAGCATATGCAATATCCATTGCGTCGCGAACTTCATATATGCCGTCCCCTATCTTCATTATGAAATAACCCGCAGATTTCTTGAAGTTTTCCATCATCATTTCCTTCACCTTGGGGTTCATGATGTCTGTGTCCTTGTTAGCCGCTTCACGTCTTAGTGCAAACCATGAAACAAGCGTTGTCCGAATTGTTTCCAGAATGGAGATTACCGGAAAATCACGAGCCATAGTTAGCACATAGTTTAGCGATTCTGAGATATTACTTGTCATGATGTTGTATCGATCACCAACGAAATGTGACCGTGTCCAATGCTCGAAATCGATCCTCGCTAGATACGCTGCGCATTCTGGGTCGGTATTCCTTATCTCCTCGAAAATCCTGTCGAATTCACTCAAACGGTATGCACGATCTGCATGGGATGTCAACTCACTCAGCATTTTAGATTTAAAGTTGGTGACCACATTTCGTTGCAAATGGACAATACATGCACCATGTGAAGACATCAGGTAAACCTAACAACAAAAACGTTTACCAATTAACTGATAATTATGATATCTGGTTAATAGTAAACAATGGGCCGTTATACTAATACTATTGTAATGTCAATTCAGTTAACGTTACTTTGGTACGCAATATATCAGATAACTTACGCAGATAAATTAGACACCGTTAATTTATGGTTTAAAATAATATTGCAAAACTAAGATGGCCTATAGCTTTACGCAGATAACATAGATAACCATAACTTTGTTAGGAGATAACATAGTTGTATTCAACATTGATAACTTGATTTTTACGGCTATTAGGAGACAAACCTTACGAATTGCTGTATAGATCGATGAATGGCGATCTGAGACAAACACCAAATCTGGCTCTTCGGGAACAATTTCTGTCAGCTTCCACAGAAACCACTCCCATGCATCGTCATTCTCGCTATCAACAACCGCGAACCCTAGAGGGAACACTTGAAAGTTACCGTCCTGTGCGCTGGCAGCTACAAGGCATCCGCCATATCTGTTTCGAAAATGGGTGCCGTCAATCACGATGACTTTGCGCATGTACCTATACCCTCTTGCGCATGCATTCACAGAGAAGAACAAGTATTTAAAACTCTCAACACCAGACGGATCTGTCTCTGTTTTAAGACCGACGACCAAGTTGGGATTTGCTTCCAAAAATATCTTGAAGTACGCTGGGACCAATGCGTAACTTCCCATTGCAGACCCCAAAGCACGATCCATAGCTATTTCTAGTGCTCTCCAAGCTTTCCAGTAGCTAATGTGGAGGCTAAATTCTTGTCGGCAAAGCCGACGCAGCTCAAACGCACGTGGTCCTTTACCTTCAACACCATACTTCGCTCGCATTAAATCACCGATAACAGTATATGTCGCCTGGCGGTGATAGTTCCATCTAACATCAACGCTGCAAGTATGTTCCAGGTGAACGCTATGCACCTTATATCTAACACTACCCTCCATACGGGCTGCATATACGCGCCAAGGACATGTTTCACCTACGCAGATTACAACGACTACGTTTGGACACGACTTGGCGTACTTAAAGTTGAACTTGTTATTGATGGCGTGGATGTGAAGCTTCAGTTTGCAGTCTTCCTTTTTTTGAAGACCCGGCCAAGAAATATATCATCGCCTTCATAATCAATGTCGTGCAAAGCTCGTACTAAAGCATCTGCGATAACCAAAATATTTGTAATTATCAGATAACTTTTACAATTTATCAGATAACATAATTAACAGGTGTTTAGGAAATATCGTAGTTATCTGATAACCTAATTAACCATGACATACCTTCCCCAATGGGGTCGTCGAAATACGGGGGTGCATCACGCTCATGCATAACCGGTGTTACCCGAACCTCCGCCAATGGTGGCTGAAGATTGTCCAACCGAATCGGTTGTTTTGCGGGGATTACAATGTTAGCAAAAATAGGAGGATTTTTGTCTAGTATGCCTTTTCCCTTGTCGCGACCCCCCACCACCCTAACACCAACCCTGTTCCCACCAATACGCAAATCATCGTTTCCTTGAAGAACAGGAATCCCTTCCAAGATTTGAGGGCGCATATCGTCACCTGCAGAACCCTTTTATTTAAAAACGGGCAACAATGATGACACATATCCACAGTTTTTGAGGTTTAATATACAATTTGTAGTACCAGTTAGGGAGATAGCCGTGTTATGCTGATACTCACAATCCGCCATAATTTCATCAGACGAACTCCTGTTAGTAGATAATGTTCCATTAGATGAGGAGGAAGACCCTGCCGGTACTGTTGGTTGCGTTGGAGTAACAAAAGCACCTGCTAGAGTTAACTTCAAATTATTTTCTACTCTTTCTGTTCCAACACTTGGCATTACATCACCGGGTACCCGGGGCTCACGTGCATCTGTTGACTTCACATGAAGACCTCCATGAAAATATTGCCAAAGGTGGTGGACATCCACCCCCCATTGTCCTTCCCGAGTGCGCTTTGTGCTGCCTAAAATATTTTAATTTTCATTAACAAACTATTCTTATTAGTAATCTGTTTCATCACAGACGTAGCACTGAAGTACCTAAAACCGTGCGGGGAGAAGGTATAACACTATCGGTTGTTTCGCTATCTGAGATAACAATTCGTTCGTTTAACATGTCTCCCCTGCAGTAATCTTGACAGTTTTAGGTTTTGCAGGTAACAATAAAGAGCAGGAAATATTATTCAGCACGCGTTTTGAGAATATACCACACCACTGTGAAGGGGGCATGCCAATCAATCCATGTGCGCTGACATCTCTTGCTACTTCTTTCTCACCTGATAAAATGTTTTGTTGCCGGGATTAGCAAAGTTAACTGTCAACTCACGTTTCTGTAAGTTAAAACCTTTTGTATCTCCACCCAAAATGATTCACGCACTAAGGATACATGATTCCTTTACCTTTCCTCGGCGAGTTGTTTGCATCCAGTACGTTTTTCCCACCATCATCTCCTCTTACTAATAGATCGATATAACCTTATCTTGTAACAAATCAGTATTCCCTTACAAATCAGTAATTCTCATGGTTCACATCATATCTGTATAACCTTGTCCTGTAACTTGGGAAAAAGTTAACGGTTAACTTTTTGTAGCCCTACTCACCACAAGGTAGCTTATATGTTTCATTCCTTGCCCAGTCCCCAACCGCCCTTGAGCTTACTTGATTCGGTGTTTTATTAGATTTAGTTACCGTGTCTATCATATTTTCAGCAAATAAAGTTAACCCATAAAAACAATGTTAATAAAGTTAACACTCTAATAATCTTTCACCTTATTAATTTTCTTATAACACCCTTCTCATCCATCAACTTACCACCCCTGAGTTCAACTCTTTTTAGAAACGGTGCCGCGGCTGCTGCCAACATGCTGCCTGTTCATCATTTTTCAAGCTTAGTTATTTTGTACTACTATTATTCACTCAGGAAAAAGATCAAATAAAGGTTCGCACACCTATAACAGAATTTTGATGCCCATATCCACTCTCTCCTACTGCAGGCTGATTTGCATTTGAGCTACCACCACATTCAGGTCTCTGTTGACCTAGGGTTACATTAGTGGAGTATGAGTTCACGTTTCTCTCTGTTCCCCGGGGGATAACTCGTACCCGCAGCACTACATCTTCTAAATCGGCCCTTATCGCCATAAACAAGGAGGCGTCTTCGTCATTCATGATATATATTGGATGATTTCTTCTTCCCTCAGCACCCAACATCCACTCCGGCCATTGATAAGTAATTTCAACATCATATCCGGCCAACAGACGGAGTTCATGTTTGACAGCTGCTTCGACGGTTGCAAAAGTGTCCTTCTCTTTTAAACTGATAACATAGTTATCAGTTACATTATCAGGTTCATGATTCCACATACCGTCTCCACCTTTTGTCCATTTTCTACGAATCACGCGTACGTTCATCGCCATCCCCTACAAGGTCACGATATAAACATGTCTTAATCACAATAAAATACAACACCCAGATCTTCATATAATTTTGAGCTATTAAAGACAGAAAAGGTTACAGATAACTACCTCTTAGGGCTCCACACATATCTCCAATAGAAATTCAGAAACGAAGCAGTTATTAACTCTCTCTGATTTTATCTTTATCCTGTTTTTACTAGCTGTAAATGGGAATGAAGGCAACCTTTGTTATC
Organism: Eutrema salsugineum; assembly: GCF_000478725.1. Lineage (NCBI taxonomy): Eukaryota > Viridiplantae > Streptophyta > Magnoliopsida > Brassicales > Brassicaceae > Eutrema > Eutrema salsugineum. The sequence continues at coordinate 18,039,739 of NW_006256829.1, read as the reverse complement.
GCCATTATTATAGGGGAGATAAGTCTGTTATTTTTTTTTAAGTTGCTCGAGATATTTTTTTAGCAGATAATCTTTATGAGATATGTTTTTTATTGGACGGTGCAGATTAATCCTCCAGGCGGCGCAGTATCTCATCAAAGATACTCATTGTATTATAAAATTTCCTGTCTCCTCATAAGCTAGAAGCATTTAATGCGACTGCGCAGGTATTCTCTTCCCTCTATAGGGTCATTTTTGCCTACAACGATTTTTGCAATAAGTATATTTTTTATTATTAAACTAAGCTTCTCATACACTTAATTTTCTCATTATCCAAGGGTATTAGACCGCTTAACTCTAGGTTTAACTCCAATGGATCCTCATCCTCTTCTAATTGATGCTCCTTCACTGTTTCATTCTTTCTCCGATTAGATCCAGATTAAAATTTGCGGTAAGCTTAAATCTCCGATTAAATCAGCTCTGATGGTCTTTGACTCAAGACATGTCTCCAACGTCATGCATCACTCTTAAAAGAAGGACTCAAGGAGAATCTCTTAGCCGAGAGTGGATGATCCAAAAGTCGAAGAAAGAAGTTCGACACTCACCACTAGATCTGTTTGCCACCGCCTCAAAACCTATAGATGACCAAACGCATAGGAGAAAAAATTAACTAATCTAAACTCAACCCAGAATTTTATTATCATATCAAAGTTGGAAACTAACAATCCTAATTCCAGAAGTAAGAGAGAAAAAAATTTCTCTCTCTGAAAAATATGAAAAAGAAAAAAAAGAGAAGAGCAAAAAACTCTTCTAAGAATCGTCTCTTCAATCATATTGTGATTATCTTCTTTTCAGCAAAATATTTTAAAAAATATTAGATTGGCAGTACTTTTGTCGAAATGTAGCTCGAAACACCAAAGAAGAATGATTTCGCCACAATGCCAAATTCTAAATGGGTGGCAAACCAGTTGTTCAAATAGACAATTAATGATAAGCCTTTCATGTGCGTTGATAGCTCAACCAGTAAACCAGTTGGTCAACCAAAGGATAGTGTTTTCGTATCGACTCCAATGTATTTGGTTATTATTGGTTCTAAACAAACTAAATCTGTACCAAAATCTCTCTCTCTCTTAATAACATTGGACCGGTCCCCCGGTATAATAAGTATATAGATGAAAATTGTTGTTCAATTAATTTTCGGGAAAAATACCAAAAAATACCTTATTTATTTAATTTTTGGAAGAATTACCCACAAACTTTTAGCGTTGCCAGAAACTCACACAAACTATTTTTTCGATGCATAAAAATACATAAGTTTTTTTAAAGTTTCATTTTCCCCCCTCTGATTTCACGGCCGTTAACAGACATAACGAAATCAATAAACAGCGTTAATTTTTTGTAGGAAAAAATGCTAAAATAATACATCAACTATTTAATTTTGCCAGAAACCCACACAAACTTTTTGCATTGCCAGAAATCTACACAGACTATTTTTTTAATCTATAAAAATACACAAACTTTTTATAATTCCATTTTCCCTCCTCAAGTTTCACGGTCGTTATGTTAGTTTTTTGTAAAACGTGCTAACTACTCTAGGAGTGATATCATTATTACCCTTAGAAAATCTTCAAATCGATTTGGGGAAGAAAAATCTACACCCTAATTTTTCTCTCTCTTTTAGAAATTGAGTAAAATCGGTTGAAAAATATGGTTGGTAGTATAAATCGAGTCGGAAACATTGTGTGTTGTGATATATAAGACTAAGGACTTGACTGGTTTAACCGCAGCGGTTGCGGTTGCGAGTGCGAGATTTTGCAGAAGCGTACGATTATGGTTTTGAGCGTTATTCAGCGGTTTGCACGATTGGTTAAACTTTTTAAAGCGAGTCTGTTTGTGGGACATTTTTGACTGGCAAACCAACGATTATTTTAACGGTTAAACATAAAATTACTAAAATAAACATCATATATAATTAGAAAAAAACAAAAAAAAAACTGTATTATTATGATAAATATCAAAATCACTATTTCAAAATAATTAATAAAAATTATAAATAAATACTAAATAATTATTTTAAAAACTAATAAATTTTATTATAATATATTTTATTTCAGTTATTAGGAACATCACCCAAAATTGTGTATAATAATATAATAGACTGGAAAAAATTTGTTTCAATACGTGGATCTTCTGGATTATCTTATGCATGATGTAAAATTTCTTCAATTGATCTAATCGACTTTTTGCACGACCCCAACTCAAATCAACTCCAAATTGCTCATTAGTATTCAAAATACGTTCTTTCTGGAGTGTATTCAAAAATCTAGAATATTTATCTTGAGTTTATTTTTCCACAATGATTCGTTGAAGTAACGTATATGTCATCTCGTTTGATCATGTAACTTTCTGAAGACCAAAAAAAAAAAGAATTATAACAAACTAATTTTGTAATTAATAAGATACATATTTATAATTTCTTACTTTAAAAGTGAAAACAAAAAAATTAATATAAATGAATTAAACCAAAGTAGTATGGCACTTACTTGTATCTTAATTTTCTTCAACTGATATGAAAATCATGATTAGAGACTAGAACTTGATAGAAAAAAGTGAGAGGTTTAAAGTTTATATATATATATATATATATATAGGAGAAGATTAGTAGGGTTAGGGTTTTATAATTGTTTTTAACGTGATCTTCTATTTTTTTTTCTAGCGTGATTTATTTTTTTATAATTTTTTTTATCCAACCGCTACCACCCACAACCGCAAACGCTGGCGGAAAGCAGCTTTTGGATTTCAGCGGTATAAAACGATACAGAGCGGTTTGCAGTGATTTCTATGATTGTGATAAAATGCTACTAACCGCTACCAACCGTAAACGCTGTGTTTGTGAGTGATAGCGGGTGAACCAATCAACACCTAATAAGAGCAATTCGAGGAGATGATGTATATGTTCTAACAATGATTTATTGCTTTATTAACCACATTTTCAACCGATTTCACTCAATTTCTGAAAAGTAAGAGAAAAAAATTAGAGTTTAGGTTTTTCTTTTTAAAGGTAATAATGGTATTAATTTGACAATAATTAACACGTGTTATAAAAAATTAACGCAGTTTTTCGATTCTGTTATGTCTATAATGATCGTGAAACTTGAAGAGGGAAAATGGAATTATAAAAAGTTTGTGTATTTTATAGATTAAAAAATAGTTTGTGTGGATTTCTGACAATGCAAAAAGTTTGTGTGGGTTTCTGGTAAAATTAAATAGTTGATGTATTTTTTTAGCATTTTTTCCTACAAAAAATTAACGCTGTTTATTGATTTCGTTATATCTGTTAACGGCTGTGAAATTAGAAAGAGAAAAATAAAATTTTAAAAAATTTATATATTTTTATGCATTGAAAAAATAATTTATATGAGTTTAAAAGTTTGTGTGTGTGTGATTCTTCCAAAAGTAAATAAAGGAGATACTTTTTGGCATTTTTTCCATTAATTTTCTATCTAATTGATCCCTTCCCGAAAGTTTGTGGAAACACCAAAACATAATGCATTGCTATCCTTGGAAGAGTATAAGGGTGAGTCCCTGCGTCTCACATGTTCTCTCCTTGCCGCATTTCATCAAACACCTTTCATGCGCAAAATCGCACACATTTCTACAAAGGAGATTTCACTCCAACACACACACTGATGTCGCCGTAAGTACTACAGCTTCATGTTTCAAAAGCCTCAATTCGAACCAACAAAACCAAATCCATCTCTATGTTGATACCCTTCTTCAATGGAATCAGGTCTCTTTCTCTCTCTCTCTCTCTCTCTCTCTCTCTCTCTCTCTCTCTCTCTCTCTCTCCCTCAGACAAAGGAACCATTTTGCACAATTAACTTTGTTGGCTTTTCTGTTTTCTTTTCTTTTCGAATGTTCTCTTACCTAAAAGTGATGGGTTTGTCTCTGTTCAATTGGGAGTAAAAGCTTTGTTTGTGGGTGTGCTTAATGTGAGTTTGAATTTGGCCTTGTGAAATGTGCAGAAAATGAACCTTACAGCAACTAAAGAAGCTGATGAAGTAATGGAGAGGCATATCGAAGATTCTCTTGCGATATTGCCTCCTATAAAGCAATGTTACAGCTTGCGTTCCAATGATTTGTTTGATCACATCAGTTTGATTGATGTTGGAAGTGGTGCAGGCCTTCCTGGGTTGGTTCTAGCCATTGCTTGTCCAGGTGCTCTTAAGCTTCAAATATGATTGATACAGTTTTGTTTGTACATAAAGCAGCTTTTTATTAAGAAAAGCCAACTTCTTTGTATTCAGATTGGAGAGTTACTCTACTGGAGTCTATAAATAAGCGTTGTGTTTTTTTGGAGCATGTCGTCAATGTCACCGGGCTTACAAATGTTAAAATCGTAAGGGCAGAGCAGAGGTATAGTTTTAGGCCTCTTTTATTTTGTGTGATGTGTTTCTGCAATAAGCATTGGTAGGTTCACTTGTTTAGTTGGCTTCTCTGGGTACTAGTTAATCGAT